>NW_028253200.1:0-17609 GCF_964263255.1 Lissotriton vulgaris
CCAGAGTGAAATGTCCAACTAACTATAATATGTCTGAAGCCTATGGTTTTTTCAGTGAATTTCTAAGGTTTTTTAAATGCTAATTCCTACCTATAACAGGCCTCAAACCTATGGTTTTTTCAGTGAATTTCAAAGGTTTATTAAATGCTAATTCCTAACTATAACGTGCCTGAAACCTATGGCTTTTTCAGTAAATGTCAAAGATTTTGTAAATAACAATTTTTAAATGTATTTATTGTTATTTTTATTTTTTCATACTGATTTTCTACATTTTTTTAAACTATTTATTTTTAGATATTTTATTTTTTAAATTACATTATAATTACATTATACGTTACATTAAAAAATATACTTTCTCAGAATGAATTACTTTAATTTAAATACTTTGCAAATAGGCAATAGACTTTTAAGTACAGTAGTTACAATTTCAAACACAATGCAACATTGAGGTCAATGTGAATTTCTAGTTAAATGTAATTAATTACTTTTTGGATTACTTTTCCAACCACAGGACTGGATCCTAAATTCAGTCCTGAGACATCACCTGTAAACAGTTGAGAAAAAGCGTTTTGGTTACAGTAGTGATTTTTGAGGAATATTATTGTATTTTAAAATTTGACACTTAGAAACTTTTTCACATAGATTCACCAATGGGAGGAAATTCCCTTAGAAGGTAAGTAGTGTTAACATTACTTTTTCTTACTCAGTGGTGGCTCCTGGATCCAGCACGGGTGCATCTGCTGTAAACAGTTGATAGAATGCGTTTAAGTCATACAAGCAATTGTTAAGAAGTATTTCTAGTTGGTGAAAATAGACACTTAGAAACTTTTCTGGTGAAAACCAGACAATGGATTTCAATGGAAGGAAATACAAGTTACTAGTAAGTATGCTTAGAATGGCTTTTCAGGGTCAGTACTGGGCTAAAAGAAGCAGCACTGAGGTCACTCCTGGTAACAGGTGAGTAAATCGGAATTCATAGTTCGGCTGATTTTAGAGGAATATTTGTACGTTTCAAAAATCAACACTTGGAAACTTTTCTGCTGAAAACCACACAATGGATTCCTATGGAAGGAAATACAAGTTACTGGTAAGTATGCTTAGAATTACTTTTCAGGGTCAGTGCTAGGCTAAAAGATGCTGCACTGGTTTCTCTCCTGATAACAGGTGAGTAAATCGGAATTCGTAGTTCGGCTGCTTTTAGAGCAATATTTGTACAATGGTGAAGGAAGGGGGCGGGGACTGAGGTGACGTGTGTGCAAAGCACGCCCTGTGGCGCGTTTTAAGTTGCGGGATTAGGTGCCCTTGAATCTTGAGGTCCCCTGGGGGGCAACTAGCCCACCAGGTACCTCCAGTATGCGCCAGGAGACAGCGTTGCAGAGAGGTGTTCCGAGGTCACGCCCCTTTTTACAACACTTTGCAACGCAGCTCCGTGGTGCTTACTGGATGTAGCTGGTGGGCTGGTTGGCCCCCAGGGACCCTCAGTATTGACAAGGAATTAATTCCCCAACTTAAACCGCGTCACAGGGCGTGTTTGCACACATGTGAACTCAGGCCCGCCCCTTCCTTCAGAACTGTGCAAACGTGCACCCTTGGTGCGTTTTAAGTTGGGGGATTAACTCCCCTTGAATACTGAGGGTCCCCTGGGTGCAACTAGCCCACCAGCTACCTCCAGTAAGCGCCACAGAGCTGCATTGCAATTCCGGGCCCCCGGGGACCCCATCCGGCGGGGCTTAGCCACATTTTTTTTATATGGAGGGGGGCTGCATAGCCCCCCTCCTCAGGCCACTTAAGGCCCCGGGGACCCCATCCCCCGGGGCCGGCCATTCTTTTATTTTTATTTTTTTATGAGGAGGGGGGTCGTATGGCCCCCTCCCAGGCCACTTGTAGCCCCAGGGACCCCATCTAACGGGCGTGGCCCTCACAGTTGGGGACGGTGGGGGGTCCCCAATGCCCCTACGGTCCCAGCGGCTCTCCGCCTATCGTGGAAGCCGGCATTGCTTTTCCACATGGGGAGCAGCTAACATGCTGCTCCCCATATGGAAAAGCAATCTGCTTTGCTTTATTGAAGCGAGAGCAGGTTTCCCTGCTCTTGCTTCAATGAAGCAAAGCAGTTTGCAATGGCAGGGTTGGTGCCGCGAGGCTCCCGCAGCACCGCGCCCTGCCACGTTTTGGGACCCCTTTTTTCTCGACCCCGCTTGACCAATCACCCCCAAATTTTAAGGGAAGGAGGGAAGGAGCGGAACTGAGCTGGCCTAAAGATTGGAATATTTTGTGCAGGTTCATCAATCGGCGCCAAAGTTATAGTCATAGAATGTTGCAGATTTCCTATGGATAATATATATAAATATATATATATATATATATATATATATATATATATATATATATGACAAGTGAGTGACTATATATATATGTATTTATGTATGTATGTATGTGTGTATATATATTTATATCCAAGCTCCAATTACACCACTCACACGAGTCACTCTTAAAAGCGGGTGCTGTAACGCGATGGTGTCCGCGTGTACAAATAACAGCTCCAATTTCCTTTTCGATACCCAGCCTAGTTTAAAGAAATACAGCACTCTCGGGTTTTGCAGAGTTTCAGCAAAGGAATTTATTTCAGAACAAACGCGTTTCTGGAATGGAATCCCTTCGTCAGTGTTCACATCAGAAAACGCTGCGCGGCACCATTATCTATGTTTGTAAGAATCATTAAAACAAACAATGGACTACACCGGTCACGCTATTTTTACGCGCCATCTTTGAATATGTTACACTTTAACATTTGTCAATGGAAAGTTTCAGAATAGGCTGTTGTGCCTTCTATTACGCTGTGTATCGGCAAGAGTATATTCTCCAATAGAGATTCATGCACTGTAAGTTCAAGGACATAATTCATCCGAGCTTCAGAATCCTGAGAACCAAGTGGCGTTGTGAAACACAACGCATCATCATTACATATATCGTATTACTCAATAACAATTTCGAACAGTATCTTGCCGTGTATCGGCAATTGCAGCCTTTAGATGGCTGCCAGAGTCTCAGGTTGAAATCATAGATTAAATGGATTAAACAAGCCTCAAACATTTCCATTGTACAACTAAAATTCACATCAAGGTGCATCTTCAATCATAAACCCTTCTTCAATTCATTTTCTTCATATTTCGCATCATATCATACAATACAGTTCCACATTTTAACAATCACATTTATAATACTGATATAATCTTTTCATCCCAAGTGAGATGCCAGTTCCTCTCCCATGTTCAGACCCCTTGGCGCCCTTGTCTCTAAATCGATAATATATCGAGATTCTAATCTCCTGAGTGTCTGCAGTTTGTTACAAGCATCATTTCGAAAGTGCGTACTCTGAGTCTCCTTTTCAAGGATAAATTAGTGTGGGCGAAATTTGCGGATCTTTCCCCTCAAGCTAGGTGTAAAGTGTAAACTGCGATTTTAGAATTTCGCTAAACAAGAGAGAAGAAGAAGAATAAGACTGGTGTACTGTCATTGTTGACTCTAATGTAGTGAGTTCATATAGTGCTCGTTGAATTGATTCCTGAAACTCCCACTAATGTTAGAGCAGAGGCTGACGAAGTGGGGTTAGATGGATACAGGCCACAAATGTTATGTACTATGCTTGCAAGTTGCTAGTTCTACTATGACACAACTTTCTGCTGAATTATTTTGTGTTAATCTTGAAGAGCATTGGTTACAGTATGTCTTTCTTTCTTCATATAGATGCTCCTTCCAAACTGACACGGAAGGAGCTGGCTAGACGGGCCCGGCAAAGGAAGCTGGAGGCGATTGTCGCCGAATATCGGCGACTGGTGGCCCAAGAGGAGGAGGACACGAAGTCGCAGTTCACCACAACATCCACCGCAACAGCTGCATCCTCCTCCGCGCTCCCTGGGTCAGCCAGTCAGCGCAAGCTTCCAGCGTTACAGAGCCGTGGTACCGCAGCCACCCGCCAGCGCCAAGCAGCCAAAAAATCAGCTGCCCCCCACAGCAGGTGCAAGGCCCGCATCCACCGCCTAACCCTCAGGGTGTCCAACCTTAAGCAGGAGATGGAGAGAATGAAGAGCCTGCTCAAGAAGAACCTCCGTGGGGAGCAACGGGCCCACCTGGGCAAAGGACACCGGCGGCGGCAGTAGAGGAGAAGAGACTGTCCCTTGCCCCTTTTTTAAAGACTTTTGGGGGGGTGGGAATTGGGAGTTGGGTTTTTTCTTGGACTTTGTGGACTTTTTCACGGACATTCTTTGGGGTTAGGGAGCGGGGTGGGTCGGGTCTTGCGGGATAGTTTATTTTTGTTATGGATTTAAATAATTATTTACTTTCAACTTAAACATTCCATACACATTTTTACTGTTTTGCGGGGGAGGCGGGGGGCGTTAACTGTTTGTTTGTTTTCCTGAAACTTAACTGGCTGCTTAATTCAAATTGTCTAAGTAATCGCCCAAATGTTTACAAAAGTAAGTGCCCCTCACAGAGTTAGTGAATTCAATTGTCCTACTACTTTAGTAGTACTACAGTCAGTCTCTCCTCTCTCCTCCTACTCCATTATTCTTCCTCCCCCCAAACGCTTATCTTACCTGTGATTCGTGTTTGAGAATAGGCATAGGGCTAGGCACAGGGCTGGCTGCATGGCAACTGGCGATGAAGGTCGGCAATCCTGGGCGGATGAAATGGTATCATTGTGGTGGTAGTGGTGGTACACAGTGGCAGTAGCAGTATGTGAAAAAAAAGAAAATGAAACCTTGAGTGGCCTGAGCGGATCATTAAAACAGTACGATAGATAGCATAGTACACAAGAACAGTGCCATAATTTAGCCTAACAAATGCTAAAGTTTTCAAAGTATACTAGTTGTGTGGAGTTTGTCTTTGGCTACTACAAGAAATAGTACTGAAGGTGAAGGGCACAGCAGCGTAATCATTCGCCACATGTAGGAGGAGGATGTTTTCTGTTGCTTTGACCTTATCCTTCCCAGCAAGTGTGTGGAATTATTGTTGTAATTTACTCACACCTCAATGAAAACCACACAGCCCGGGGGAAGAGGGTTAGGGTTTGAAACTTGGATGGGAATGGGGTTTGTGGGGAAAGTTTTGTGGAGAGAGGTAAAAAAAACACAGCATGGACAAACAACAAATGAAGATAAACAAATCTTTGGATACAAAGCCATCCATAAATCTTTTAAGAGACATAAAGGAAGTGCATGCACTACTGCATGCATGAAGTGGTTTGCTAAATGGATAGGTTACTGTAAAGTAAGTAGTACTTTCCACAATGTACTAACTATGAAGAAACAATGTGACAGTACAGGGCTGCAGTAATTACGCAATTTCACTTGCCTATCTGCCCTCCGAGAGAAGAACCACTTAGTACATTAAATTAGTTTAAAAAATAGCAAAGAAAAAAGTATACAATGGCTGGAGCGATGAATTGAAGCAGAGAGCAAACAAATGCACAGAGACACACTCACAGAAGTTCACAGCAATAACATTACTTAAAAGATAAGTAGAAATGAAGATGGATACTGTAACTGTATGTTGTTGTAGTTGACCTGTTGAATTTGGGAAGTTGCATGCATCCAGCCACTCCTCTTTTTCGCGGTACTCCTCCATTCCATCTGACGCTCCGCCGATCAATGTTGGGGACCAGAAGACACCTTGTCCACTGCCTGCCTGGTGGATGCTGAATTGCGGGTTGCTAAGCCTGAGGTCATCCTTTTTGCCAAGACTGTAATTGTTGATGGAAAAACAGGAAGTGATATTAAAACACCACGGAGAAAAAAATATAAGGTACGCTGTGCAGTGAAAAATTAACACTTTCAGTTTCAGAGTCGACAGTATTACAAAACATACAAGCATAATTTCGAAAGTGCGTACTCTGAGTCTCCTTTTCAAGGATAAATTAGTGTGGGCGAAATTTGCGGATCTTTCCCCTCAAGCTAGGTGTAAAGTGTAAACTGCGATTTTAGAACCCTAACCCTAACCCTAACTCTAACCCTAGGCCCTAACCCCCCTTTTTCACCATGGATTTTGTCCAAACCACTTGATTCCGATAATAGACCTTCCCAGCTATGCCCCCAGACCATTAAACCCACCGGCAAAAAAGAATAACACCCCCAAACAGGCAAAAATCAAAAATGCAAAAAGTGACACTTAGAAATATTTAGGCCTAGTTCCCAGATCACTCCATGCGAGCTCTGCAGCTAGACCCTAACTCCCCTTTCCAACCATGGATTTTCTTCAAACCACTTGCAACCAAAATTAGGCATGCCCAGCATTGCTCCAAGACCCCCCCACCTCCCCCCAAACACCAGGAACCCCCCCAAACAGCCCCCCCAAAACACGAAAGTGATCGAAAAGTCTGAAAAGTGAAAACTTTTTCACCATGGATTTTGGCCAAACCACTTGATTCCGATATTAGACCTTCCCCGCATTGCCCCCAGACCCCTGAACCCACCCGCAAAAAAGCAGAACACCTCCAAACAGGCAAAAAGCAAAAATGCAAAAAGTGACAGAAAAATTTAGGCCTAGTTCCCAGATCACTCCAAGGCGCGCTCTGCAGCTAGGCCCTAACTCCCCTTTCCAACCATGGATTTTCTTCAAACCACTTGCAACCAAACTTAGGCATGCCCAGCATTGCTCCAAGACCCCCCAACCCCCCCAAACACCAGGAACCCCCCCAAACAGCCCCCCGAAAACACGAAAGGGAGCGAAAAGTCTGAAAAGTGAAAAACTTTTTTCACCATGGATTTTGTCCAAACCACTTGATTCCGATATTAGACCTTCCTCGCATTGCCCCCAGACCCCTGAACCCACCCACAAAAAAGCAGAACACCCCCAAACAGGCAAAAAGCAAAAATGCAAAAAGTGACAGAAAAATTTAGGCCTAGTTCCCAGATCACTCCATGCGCCCTCTGCAGCTAGGCCCTAACTCCCCTTTCCAACCATGGATTTTTTTCAAACCACTTGCAACCAAAATTAGGCATGCCCAGCATTGCTCCAAGACCCCCCAACCCCCCAAACACCAGGAACCCCCCCAAACAGTCCCCCGAAAACACGAAAGTGAGCGAAAAGTCTGAAAAGTGAAAAACTTTTTCACCATGGATTTTGTCCAAACCACTTGATTCCGATATTAGACCTTCCCCGCATTTCCCCCACACCCCTGAACCCACCCGCAAAAAAGCAGAACACCCCCAAACAGGCAAAAAGCAAAAATGCAAAAAGTGACAGAAAAATGTAGGCCTAGTTCCCAGATCACTCCATGCGCGCTCTGCAGCTGGGCCCTAACTCCCCTTTCCAACCATGGATTTTCTTCAAACCACTTGCAACCAAAATTAGGCATGCCCAGCATTGCTCCAAGACCCCCCAAACACCAGGAACCCCCCCAAACAGCCCCCCGAAAACACGAAAGTGAGCGAAAAGTCTAAAAAGTGAAAATCTTTTTCACCATGGATTTTATCCAAACCACTTGCGCCCGATATTAGACCTTACCAGCTATGCCCCCAGACCCGTCAACTCACCCGCAAAAAAGTAGAACTCCCCCAAATAGGCAAAAATCAAAAATGCAATAACTCACACTTAGAACATTTTCAGCCCACCAGTCAACATCGGTCCAAACGCGCTCTGCAGCTAGGCCCTAACTCCCCTTTCCCACCATGGATTTTCTTCAAATCACTTGCAATCAAAATTATGCTATCCCAGCAGTGCTCCAAGACCCCCAGACACCACCCACAAATCTATAACACCCCCAAACGCCCCCCCCCAAAAAAGCAATACAGCTAGGCCTCAGTTTAAATTGTGCCAAAACGCTGTCTGCAACTAGGCCCAAACCCCCCCTTTTCCACCATGGATTTTCTTCAAACCACTTGCAATCAAAATTAGACTATCCCAGCAGTGCTCCCAGACCCCCAGACCCCCCCCACAAATCTAGAACCCCCCCTAACAGCCGCCCAAAATCATGCAATACTGGTATATTCAAAACATGGCAAATTGCGCTGTTCACAAAAAATTGCTGTTTTCCGCACTTCCACTACTTCGATCCTCCTGAAACTTACCCGGACACTTGTTCCAGCGATTCCCAAGAATCTCAGCCAGGCAGAACAAAAGTGAACCACAGCGCTCTTTGAAGAAGAAGAAGAAGAAGAAGAAGAAGAAGAAGAAGAAGAAGAAGAAGAAGAAGTCTACGACTAGTTTTCACTTAGTTTTCACCCAACCACACGTGCCCGCAAAACACCAAAAAAGGCCAGAATTCTGCCAATTCTGGACCAAAGAACACCAAACCCCCCTAAAACCTTGCCAACATCATTATGAACGAGCCTGCATCGGGCCCTGAGGCCTAGACTCAGCGGGAACCCTACCAACTTAAACCCAAAAACCCTAGTAAATCGCACTGAACCCTAAACCCTAGATAAGCTTTGTCTGTCTGTGTTAAAGAACCTAGGTATGCTACATCAGGAGGATGCTTCACTCAGTCGTGCCTGCCTTGACCGTCTGCATGGCCCTGCCGAAGCATGGGCCAAAAATCCGTTCCGCTCAAGAATTTGCGATTTTTCTGTAATTTCGCGAGATTTGAGAAATACCGAAAAACAGCAGATTTCGAAAACATAACGGATGTTTAGCCCAAGCTTGAGGCAGTGCCATGCAGACGGTCAAGGCAGGCACCACTGAGTGAAGCACCCTGATGTAGCATACCTAGGCTCTTTGTCAGACAGACAAAGCATATCTAATTGTATGCAGCGAGCCACATAGCCCCAATTTTACATGAACTGCTGTCTGGAGTGGACTCTGCCTGGCATAACAACAACAGTACACTGCCTCGCTCTCGACCACTACATACCACGAATAGACAGACATGTAGTTGTGCTGTAGTAGTTGTTGTAGACTGGTTTAGCTGTTTGCCACTCACGAATTGGCCAAAGTTCTTCCGTAAACCGACGCTGATGATCCATTATTATGATTATTATTAGGGGGATTTGTAAAGCGCCTGGTGTATGCCTACAGGTGTGTCCCCGCGCTATAAAAGGGGTAAGCAGTCAAACAGCCAACACAACCGTCTACCGTCTGAATAAATGAGTCTTAAGTTTTGCTCTAAACAGGAGTTCTGAAGACTCCAAGCGTATCTCTGACGGAAGGTCATTCCATTGCTTTGGTACCAAATATCTGAATGACCTTCCCCCCATACGCACTTTCCTAATTTTAGGAATTTTCAGAAGACCTGCACAGGAGGAGTGCAGAGTCCTTGTGGGCTCATACCTGGTCACCAGGCTCTGTAGCGGGGCAGGGGCTTTGCCACCCAGAATGCGGTGAAGCGTGGCAAGGGCTTTGAATTCCACCCTGCTCCTAACAGGCAGCCAGTGCAGAGCCTGGAGTGCTGCCTTAGAGGAAGATCTTCTAGGAAGCCTCAAAATAAGGCGAGCAGCAGCGTTTTGCAGCACCTGTAGGCTATTGAGAACCTTTCCCGTGGCCCCCAGATACATCAAATTGCCGTAATCTAGGCGTGAGGTGACTAAAGCATGCACCAGCGTCCGACGAGCAGAAGTGGGCAGAAAATCCAAGACCTTTCTCAAAGTTCTTAAGACTCCGAAGCATGTCCCCACCACACAGTCAATCTGGGGGCCAAAGGCAAGGTTGGTGTCCAACCACACCCCAAGATTCCTGGCTTCCTGGCAGGGGACAGGCGTCACTCCAAGGCAGGGCGGCCACCACGCCGACGTCCACACAGATGGACATCCCCCCACCACGAGCACCTCGGTTTTGCTGCCATTAAGTTTCAGGCAGTTGGCGGACATCCAGGTTGCCAGTTCTTGCATGCAAACCCTGAAATTGTCCGCCATCAGACCGGGTGCGCGCGAAAGGGAGATGACCAGCTGCGTGTCGTCGGTGTAGGACACCAGACAAAGTCCATAGCTTTCCACTATGGCCGCCAACAGGGAGACATACAGATTAAACAGGGTCGGGCTCAGGGACGAGCCTTGCGGCACGCCCTGTCCCAACCCAATCTCCCTAGAGTAACACTCTCCCTGGCGGACCTGGAAGCATCTGCCTGTCAGGAAAGATCGAATCCACCCAAGCGCAGCCCCTGAGACTCCTCCATCATTCAGACACTGTAGCAAGATGGAGTGAGCTACAGTGTCGAATGCTGCGCTTAGGTCCAAGAGGATCAGAGCCATAGTCTGGCCCTCATCCACTCCTGCTGTAAGAATTCTACAGCCATTAGTAGTGCTGACTCAGTCGAATGCCGCGGACGGAACCCAAACTGCGAGTTGTGGAGCAGGGATCCATCCATCCCAGTGAGTGACTGTAAAGAAAAAAGATATATTATTTAATCAATCATCATGGTATATTGGCAAGTGAGTCCACTCCAAGGACATTTTGCATATTGTAAAATGCAACACAGTGGCCCCTGAATTTGAAATACAATTTGAATTAAACAAGGTAAAAAACCAGAGTAGTTGACATGAGTTACAATTACTGTGTAAAAGATTAAATAATAACTAAGACAAGACATATGATTCATCATTTCATGCTCAAAAAACAAACAGCAATTGGTTTCATCAGAGCCAGAAAGCCATTGCTGTCCACTGCATGTCATCTTCTCAATTATTCATTACCTGTTCTACTTTTTGTCCGCATCTTCTTCGGAAAGTGAGGGCCTACAGGGCTGCCTCTCCTGTCAATATCAGAAGTAACTCTGTCAGCAATCAGCAAGCATGAAGTCAGTCAGTAATTTCAGTCCCACTTGAGGGGACTCGTCGTAATCCATCCATCTGCCTTGAGGGAAATGGATAGGGGGAGTCTGGAGGAGGAGTATAGAGGAGCATGATTGAGTTGTGAACTTGTGAATCTCAGGAATGCAGACTGTGGCACCTTCAAATCAATGAGGAAAATAAGATGAAAACAGTGCTGCTGATGGACTTGTGATTAGGTGATTAGAGTTTTGTTGTGGTAAAAGTTGCAAAACAAAGAAAGACACACAGGAATAAAAGTGAATAAGAACAAAAAAAAGGAAGTCATTTTCAGGCCTCGGTGTCAGGGAAGTAGAGCTTGTCCTCATACTCTATGAATTGAGACGGGAGTAGGTCAGCTAACAGAGAAGAACTTCCGTCACCTAAGTCGGTGTCCTCTTCTTCCTGCGTGCATTTACGTACTTTGTAATCTGGTGGTATGAAGTGCTGATTCATCTTGATCAGTGTTAACCTCTCCACATTTTTGGGCGAGAGGCGGGTCCTTTTTGAAGTTACAATGGCACCAGCAGCACTGAAAACACGTTCAGAAGACACGCTTGCGAGTGAGCAAGACAAATAATTTAGAGCCTTGTTGGTGATCAGTGGCCATAGAGGCATTTTCCTGTACCAATACAGCAATGGGTTCTTATTAACAAAGACCTCTGTTGGGTCATCCAGATAGGCCTGCACCATCGACTCAAGGTTCTCCATGGTTGCTCCACTTTGCGTACCATCTGTGGCCTTTGCAGCACTGTAGCAAGCAAATCCTTGGTGAGTTAGCCAATATTCTTCCGACAATATTATGACTGGGCCTGGTGCAGGTGAGGACAATGATACGGTTGCTGCTGGTGTCGTTAACGGCTGTGAGGGAAAGTGACTCCCTTCGGCCACAGATTCAGAAGTGGAACTTGACGCTGGATGGCCTGCTGATTCAGTTGTACTTCTGCCGGCTCCTTGAATTTTCTGCCGCTCTTTTTCGAACCGACTGGCTGACACAGCTAGCCAATGTTTGTACTTTGAAACATCTGCTTCATCAAAAGGAATGAATGCTTTGCTGGCCACTGCCTTTTTATTCCGTGGATCCAGAATGGTGGCACAAATGTAATGTTGTTCTGTATGTATGTTTTTAAGCCTTTCATTGTCAACTAGGCGGCTTAATAACCTCTCCACCAAATGATATGCGTCTTGCTTTTGAGCATCATCTTGGAACGTTGAAGACACCGCCTTCAGTTGGTGCTCTAGCATGACCAACAATGGGATAGCTTTGCCCAAAGAACAGTCCTCCCTGCTGACTTCACGCGTGAAGACCTCAAAAGGACGAAGCATGTCTGTCAGGCTTGCAACTAGCTTCCATTCCTCCAACTCTAGCCTCATATCTTTCATAGTAGAACCCCGTCGAAAGACATACTCATTGATTACCATGCACTGCTCAGACAGACGCTCAAGCATGTAAAAGGTTGAGTTCCAACTTGTTGCCACCTCCTGGATGAGTCCTTTGACTGGCAGTCTACGTTCATGTTGAATGCCCCTCAGCTGCTTCCGGGCCTTAAAAGAATGGCTGAAATGTGTGCAGATTCTTTGGCAGGTGGTCAGTAACTTGCTGACTGTGTTTTCATTTTTCAAGAAATCTTGCACCACAATGGTAATACTGTGCGCCAAACACTGCACTCTGAAATAGTCCACTTGCTGCATGGCCTTAACTATCTTACTGCCATTATCCGTGGAAACATAACCAACTATGCGATTTCTTGGATGCAGCTATTCAGAGACCTTCCTATCAAACTCCTCCAAAAGGTTAGGTGCAGTATGAGTTTTCTCCATGGCAAACATGGCTAATGTTGCATGTTTCTGAGTAGCTTGAAAAAGTGTGTCCGGGTCAACACCTGCACTTGACTTGTCTCTAACCCCTACAAAAGAGACCCAGTGTGCAGTGATGCACATGTAATCAAGGGCTTGGCAACTAGTCCACATGTCTGTTGTCAAGTGGATAATGTGAACAACACTCTTCTGCAAAGCTGCCCCAATCACCTCCAGCACATCTTGATGTAGTGCTGGAACCGCAACTCTGGAAAAATAGGACCAGCTAGGAACCTTCCATTTAGGGCAGACTGTTGCCACAAATTCTAGAAACCCCACCCCTTCCACGAAAGAAAAAGGGAGAAGGTCCAGCGCTAGCATTTTAGCCAGCTTTGCGTTATACAGACATACCTTTGGGTGGTTGCGTTCAAATGGTGCCTCCGACCACAACATTCCGCTAATGGTGGGCTGGACCATTTTACGTGATGGTGATAATGACTTCTTCAAACCAGTTAGGCCCAGTGATGTAGTTTTTCACATTGCTGTCTCTCCCAGACTCTTAGTGTGCCTCATACATGTTGCAGGGCTAGAGGGTGTGGGGGATACTACTGCCGTGCTGCTGCCAGGGGTACTGGGTGTACCATAAAAAATGTCTGTCGCTTCTTCACTTCCCCCCTGCACGATCAGCCTCTCGTCATCATCAGATGCAATATCAAGGGATACATTTGGATTTGTTTTTCTTTTGGCTTCCTTGATCTTACTTAGTTGCGACTCCCACTGGATAATGTGGTGTTTTTTTAGATGACCTCTCTTGCCTCCGGTACGATAGTTGGTACCAAGCTTACCCCGACTAACTAATGTTTTACAAATCGAACAAACAACCATGTTTTCCTGCACTTTGGCTAACAGTAAAGAAGTCCCAAACTGGGGACTGGAGGTGTCTGCTGGTGGTGGAGGTGCTACTTTGAGTTTCAATGCCGGATTAAGTGGAGGATGGGCGTGGATGAATTTGTTTCAGTTATTCACTTACAGCACCACTACTTGAGGTCGAGCTGGATGGAGGTCCCTGCCGGCCCTTATGACTAAAAAACTATGGAAGCTGTAGGTCGTGTGGGTGTTGTAGTTAACTGCGTTGGTGGTGGTACCAGTGCCACGCCGCCCACATCCCGTTCAGTAGCCATTCGGGATAGGGTGAAAATTTCTGTCTGCTGCATACCCGCTGGGGCTGGAGTGACGACTGTGATGACTGGGTCATCGTCAGACTGGTCATCAGCAGCAGAAGACACCACTTCTTGTTCGTCGTCATCACCCATAAGTCGACGCCTTGCGGGTACCTTCCTTTCAGGCTTAGCTACCTATGTCGGCTCATGACGTGCCTCACTCTCAGACTGCATTTGTGGGTTTCAATCAAGATCAAGGTCATCAGAATGAAGAGGGCTTGAAGACGAACTTGTAGTAGTAGTAGCCCTCCTTGACCTTTTTCTTGCTGGGGATCTGGAAGACAATGGATCATCATCAGGAGGAGTGGCTTCCTCGGATGGTACCTCCTCTTGAATATCAATTTCCTGATGTGCCCCTACTTCTGGAGGAACAAGCGTTGTAGGCAGTTGTGCCGCTCCATGAACCTCTAGTTGCACCTGTCCATGCACCTGTCCATGCACCTCTCCTTGGGCCTCTACTTGCGGCTCTCCTTGCGGCTCTACTTGCGCCTCTCCTTGGGCCTCTCCTTGCCCATGTACTTGCATTTGTACTAGTTGCACCTGTGGTTGTCGTTGCGGCTGTGGTTGTTGAACACTCGTCAGCTGAGTTACACCTGGCGTTGATTGGATGGTACTTTCTTGTGATGAGCCAACATCACTGGTCGATGGTGATTGAACAACCAAAGTGGCTGCCGCAGCAGCACTCATGGTCTTGGACCTAACTTGGCGTGGTGGCACTGAGTCTAATGAAGCAGAGGTGCTGCTTCCAGCTTGGTCCCCGGTGGACACCGCTGCTGCTGCAGGCGTAGTTTTTTTTCTCCCAAAAAAGGTGTCGGTGGGCACACCAGTCTCCTTGGTAGGTGGTGCCACTTGCTTCTTCTGCTCCTTCTTACTGGCAGTGGCACTGGCAACTTTTTTCGCTGAGGCGCTACGGCCACCTTTCTTTGGGGCCATCTTCTTCAGATGTCAAAACAGCAGGCCGCAGTTGCACGAGTTGCAGAGTTTTCTTGTCTGTGGCCACACGTGACGTCACGTGACGTTGTGCTGCACACACCGCTGCAGGACTTCTTCCTGGCACTGGTAATTCTCTTGTGCACCTAAAAGCAATAGAAACCAGAGGAACATCAGTCAAACACCCCAAAAAGTCGAAAAGACACAAAAATCACCACAATCCAATGCCATTCATGCCCTCAATGATGTTTAAATTCAAGACACCCCACGGAAAGACTAGGTACATACACCACTGAGTACCCCTGGGCATAATGGTTGAAAGCAAGGCAAACTGGGTGCAGGCCTAAGCACACTGCCTGGCTTCAAAATGGCCCCTTGACCGCCACCACATGGCCAGGCCCTGCCTGTACCAGGCCTCAAAATGGCCCCCACCCACATGGCCAGGCCCCAACCCCCCCAAAAAGTCAAAAAACACACAAAAATCACCACAATCCAATGCCATCCATGCCCTCAATGATGTTTAAATTCAAGACACCACACAGAACGACTAGGTCCATGCACCACTCACTACACCTGGGCATAATGGTTGAAAGCAAGGCAAACTGGGTGCAGGCCTGAGTACACTGCCTGGCTTCAAAATGGCCCCTTTACCCCCACCACATGGCCAGGCCCTGCCTGTACCAGTGCTCAAAATTGGCCCCACCCACATGGCCAGGCCCCAACAACACCCCAAAAAGTCATAAAACACACAAAAATCACCACAATCCAATGCCATCCATGCCCTCAATAATGTTTAAATTCAAGACACCCCACAGATAGACTAGGTCCATGCACCACTCACTACACCTGGGCATAATGGTTGAAAGCAAGGCAAAGTGGGTGCAGGACTGAGCACAATGCCTGGTTTCAAAATGGCCCCTTGACCACCACCACATGGCCAGGCCCTGCCTGTACCAGGCCTCAAAATGGCCCCCACCCACATGGCCAAGCCCCAACAACACCCCAAAAAGTCAAAAAACACACACAAAATCACCACAATCGAATGCCATCCATGCCCTCAATGATGTTTAAATTCAAGACACCCCACAGAAAGACTAGGTCCATGCACCACTCACTACACCTGGTCCTACTGGCTAGTGAGGCTTTACAGCCACCCCAAAATTTAAAAAAAATCAACATATAACAGTGAGCTAAAATTCCATGACATGAATGAGAATTAAGTTAAAAGAAAAATCACATAAACAGTTGTATCATGCACCCATGACTAACCCTGGGCCTACTGGATACTGTGGCTACCCACAATATATATTTTTTTAAAGTTGTGAAAAAAGTTTTAAAACTGTAGTTGCCTCAATTGCAATGCCCCAAACAAACAACACAAACTTACTTGTAAAATCTCAAGTCCAAAAGTGATCCAAACTCCAAAGTCCCAAAAGTCCTCAAATACAAATATCCAGCAGCAGCCACATAAAGTAATCCTTCCAGCTCCAGATCCAAATCAAAAGTGACCAGGACATGGACAAAGCACTGTGAGGAGCCTGCTGGACAGGAACACGAAGTTGGAGACAGTGGGGCACTTCCTTCCTCCCACACCCCGCCCTCCCCAAAATGGACTCCTCGCAAAAAAAGTGCAGGCAAATGTCAACCTGAGGAGTTATTCAGAGAAAAATCATCATTTCCAGAAGGTTTATACTCTGGCACTTCCTTCCTCGCACCCCCCCCCCCAAAAAAATGGACTCCTTGCACCAAAAAGTACATCAAATGTCAATCTGAGGAGTTATTCTGATCAAAATCATCATTTTCACATGGTGTATGCTTCCTGCGGTGGATTTCTTGTGCAGAATTGCAATTTTTGAAATTTCGGGAACGCAAGCTGTTCAAATCTCCCGCCAGAAGTCAGCTGCGCACCGCATCTACGTGTTCGGCATTGTTTACTCCCGCAATGCGTGATCGCGGGCCCTTATGACGTACTCGCGTTGTCAAACTCTCGTTGTGCAAGATGGCGAGCCGCGATGACGTAAATGCGCAGCACACGCAAACCAGGAGAAAAACAACTCGGCGGACTCAGAATCACGGTAAGTCAACGCCGCACGCGCGATATTGTATTTTTCAAGCGTGACCAAGCAAAATAATTGGCAGCTTGCGAATTTGCGGATTTTTGGGCAAATTCACGCGATACGCGGACCACTAAATTGCCAAAAATCCGCAAATTTGAGCGCAAAACAGATTTTACGCCCATGCCCATGCTTAGTATATATTCCGCGTCAAGCCAGAAAATGCGGTACAAGGACCCACCCTTTCAAGTGTCCCGGGAATGTCTGGAAACAAACTTTTTTGTGCATCAAGATATTGATATTCCGGAGACTGCTACAAGATCGGCCCATTCCTGTGGCCGCTGGCAGTTTGCATCCTGTGACTTCACAGGGGAGAGGGATCATTACAGTATTTTCCATGTCCCAAGATGTTCCGTTCTTTTGGCTGGGGCATAGGGGACTTGATGGATCCCATAACACTGTCATTCTTTGGATGATGCCTGCCACTACAAAGTCCCCCTGGACACGTTATTTCCAGCGCTCAATCGAGTTGGATTCATCCTGCTTCGGTACTTACCTGGATGTTGCACTTTGGGAGCTGTAGTCTCGGATATGACTGCAGCTGCTGCTAATCAAGCAGGAGCAGCTGAACACCGTGGGAATATCTAGGAAGGAAACAGCATCACCCAGTTGCAAGCAGCGTCTGAGGAAGGCTGTTGTTGCCAAAATGCATTATGCTGCACAACATATGATGAATATCGGGCTTCTTCAATAATCCCCGCTGTGTCCTTGGGTCACTTTTCCTGAGTGGTCTTTCCTGTTATATATTTATATATATATACACACGAATATCTATATATACACACATGCGTACATAAATACATACATATGTA
>NW_028253201.1:0-69143 GCF_964263255.1 Lissotriton vulgaris
AATGCAAGAGTCAGCCACGCTACTCATACCGGCTGCTCAGGTCTCTACAAGGTCCCTGGGTACTGCTAACCTGGACGTATCCCTCGATCCTTGGACTATTAAGCAATCGTCAACCGACTAGGAAGGCACCTTTCCTCAGCCATCTGGAAATTTCATACCAGTTACCCCGATGGTGGTGTTTCCGTGAGGGGTCATTTGCTTCTCGCACATATTTTTTCACGTTTATGAGGAACGTCTATTTTTGTAGTGGACGTCTGTGACCAACCTGTTGTTGGCTCATTGTGAGTGGATGTTCTGAGTTGTTGCCCGGGAGAACAGGGGTTTTAATTTGAGCGTAGCTGCAGTGCAGTACCTCCTTATAAAGCTTATGAGAGTGTAGTGGGGAGAAGGTTTCCAGTATATACCCCCCTGGTTGTCACTATTATAATAGCACGCTATTGGACTGGGTCTTTAGTTTGATATATACTCGCTCATAGCGTACCTTTCTATAACCTGGCGAATGCAATTTCCCAGGCATATTAATTTTGCAGACTTTCAAATCAAGGATTAGATTCTAAGCAAGGCAATCCATGGGAAAGCTTTTGAAATCGATAAAATATTTTTCAATTAAGATCTTTTTGGATATGACCGTAGATTTCACCAGCCAGCGTAAAGTATTTAGGAGACTTTGCTACCATCTTTTCAAATGACAGGAGCGCAGGCAGCAATTAACCAGCCTGCACAGCTTAAAGTACTATATAAAGGCTGGTTTAATGTGTTTGCAATAGTTGAGGAGGCAATGGGGTTTCTGAAAGAAATAAGCCTAGGGGGAAGTAAATGATTAAGGACCTGATTTAGATCTTGGCGGACAGGTTACTTAGTCGCAGAGGTGACAGAGATCCAGTCCGCCGAAATATAATTACCATTATAACCTATGCGATTTATATTGCGGCGGATTAGATATCCGTCACCGTTGTGACAGAGTAACCTGTGTGCCAAGAACTAAATCAGCCCTAAGTCTCTTTAACAAAGCATGTTAGACAGAAGACAGCGTTTGGGGAGGGGCAGGAAGGCCAGGCAAAAAACTATGGTGCCAAATGGTGGAGGAAAATGGGGACTCTGGGATCAAACCCTGTGGTGTACTGGAGTTGGGGGGGGGGGTGTTTGATGGGGAAGCTGGGGGTAAAGCAGATATAAAATGGAAGAGTTTAAAGTATGAGATGCAGCAAAGGTTAGTTTTCCAATCCACTGCATGGATGTCTTACATAGTTCAGCAGCAGAATCTTAGGCACATGGGCATTCTTAGAAGCAGCAGTCAGCGTGCAATGACTATAGACACTATAAAAGTTTTCCTGTTACAATTAGGAGTAGGTGGAGACATTGGTTTCAATGCTTTCCATGTAGAACAGGAAACATTGTGGTCAGAAACATAATCCAAGCATTTTAGGATCACGGTTTTAGCACTGTGCACTTTAAGGTTTAAATAACATAAGCTAGTAATTCAGACAAGCCAATATCCCGCTTTAGTGTGTTTTATTTCAAGGCTTGACACTAAGAGATACTACCCATATGAAATGATAATTTGTGTACAGGTTTTATATCCTACACAGCACTTTATTAAATCAAGATACATATTGTATTCCTTTTTTATGCTGTATTCTCTTTTTGTTTTCTTTGTGCATTGATTTGCTGACATCTAATGAATTTTGGAAGAGCTTATTTAGATCCCTGTAAGCATAGGTAGATTAACATGCTGGCCTGATAGGAGTTGAAACCTAGCTAAAAGAGATTTATTAAGATGAATGAGCAATGAGTACAATATTGAAGGCTATATTGTTTAATGTCAGCAGTCTAAACAACAAACGGAAAGCAAGGGCATTTGAAGATAGGATAAAAACCTATTCCCCAAATATAGCCCTGATCCAAGAGACCTATTTTCCGTAGGTTAGAAATGGGGGTCTCTAGTTGGCAATGGTTTGAACCGTTGTCCAAGTAGGGACCCTTACTTCTAGTCAAGGTAAGGGAGTAACACTCCTAAAATAAGCCCTGCTCACCCCCTTGGTAGCTTGGCATGAGAAGTCATGCTAATCTCAGAGGCAGTGCGTAAAACATCTGTACATAACCAACAGTCATACAGTGAAAACACTACAAAAGGACACCACACCTGTTTAGAAAAACATCCAATATTTTTATATATCCAAAACTATAAGAATTCAACATACAGTACTTAAAAATATATACTTCTCAGAAATATCTCAAAAACATAGTCCTTTCGAGTCGATAGCTCAGTCCGGGACTACTGCTATACTGAAAACAACAGAATCCAACAGTTCCATCTGACTGCGCCAATTGGGGGTGTCGTTAGACTCGTAAACAGTACCTTTTTCGCTGCGGCCGACACGTTGGTGCGAGCCGGTCATGGCAACCTTTGCGGTTGCGATATGAAGTGAAGCGGTGCGGTGCGGCATGCGGTGCCCTTAGGCGCGGCACAGGCAGCAGCACGGTGTCGGTCATCCAGTGGCGTCAGTAAGACCAGGGTTGCGGTGTAGAGTGAAGGAGGTGCTACATGTGGTGCTGACAGATCACGAGCAGGAGACAGAGCCAGTTGCAGGGAGCAGGAGACAGAGCCAGTTGCAGGAAGCTGGAGTCAGTCAGTCCACACTGCGGTATGGGACGAGGCGGTGCATCGTGAAACTTACAATCGGTGCCCCCAGCCATGATGTGGTCACGGGTGTCTAAGTCAGAAGGCAGCGACGGCATCAGTGAGACTAGTGCGGCGAAGTGAAGCAAGGTGGTGCGTAGTGCAGTGCCCACAGGTCACGGTGCAAGTAGCGGCGGATTCGGTCTTCATCGTTGGTGAGACCAGGGTTGCAGTGCAAGATGCCGCGGTGCCCTCTGTGTTGCCTTCAGGACACGGAGCCAGCGACGGAGTCGGTGACGGAGTTGGCTGTTTTTGTTTCTCTGCGGTAACTGAAACAGCAGTTCTAGAAGCGGTACCCAGAGGTTGGTGAAGTCTTTGCAGTGCAAACACAAGGAGATGATGGACGGAGTGCTGAAATTTTGTCACTCACCCCCAGTCACTGATCTGGGGTTAATCCATCATCGTTCTTTAGCTCACTGCGCCACCCCAGTTCAGACACAGCTATATGCAAATCAATCTTGACCCCATGCCTCATGGGAACACTCTAGCCCGAACTGCCAACCATGTCTTCCCTGGACCGGAAACAAGCAACATGAGACTGGTTTCGGGCTAACAGCCCTCATCAGCCAGGCTAGCTTGAACCCAGTGGCAAAGTGAGCAAGGGACCCACGTCTGGACATACCCTGCCAACTAAGGGCGAACAAAGCAAACACAATGAGATGATGGACGGAGCGCTGAAACTTTTCAGACACTCACCCCCAGTCACTGATCTGGGTTGAATCCATCATCGTTGCATCCAGGGAAGACCTGGCTTGGCAGTTAGGGCTGGACTGTTCCCATGAGGTACAGGGTCAAGACTGATTTGCATACAGCTGGGTCTGAACTGAGGTGGCAAAGTGAGCTAATGAATGATGATGGATTCAACCCAGATCTGTGACAGAGGGTGAGTGTCTGAAAAGTTTCAGCACTCCGTCCATCATCTCCTTGTGTTTGCTTTGTTCGCCCTAAGTTGGCAGGGTATGCCCAGACGTGGGTCCCTTGCTCTCTTTGCCACTGGAATCAAGCTAGTCTGGCTGATGAAGGGTGTTACCCAGAAACCAGTCCCAGGATTCTTGTTTCCAGTTCAGGGAAGATCTGGCATGGCAGTTCAGGCTGGACTGTTCCCATGAGGTACAGGTTTGACTGATTTGTATATAGCTGGGTCTGAACTGAGGTGGCGAAGTGAGCTAAAGAATAATGATGGATTCAACACAGATCTGTGACTAGGGGTGAATGTCTGAAAAGTTTCAGCGCTCGGTCCATCATCTCCATGTGTTGGCTTTGTTCACCCTAAGATGGAAGGGTGTGCTCAGACGTGGGTCCCTTGCTCACTTTGTCACTGGAATCAAGCTAGCCTGGCTGATGAAGGGTGTTCCCCAGGAACCGGTCCCAGGATGCTTGTTTCCGGTTCAGGGAAGTCCTGGCTGCACTGTTCCCATGAGGTACAGGGTCAAGACGGATTTGCATATAGCTGGATCTGAACTGAGGTGGTGAAGTGAGCTAAAGAATGCTGATGGATTCAACCCAGATCTGTGACTTAGGGTGAGTGTCTGAAAAGTTTCAGCACTCCGGCCATCATCTCCTTGTGTTTGCTGAAGTTTTTGCAGTCTCTGAGACTTCAGAACAGGAGGCAACCTCTACTTTAAGCTCTTGGAGATACTTAGCACTGGTAAAGAAAGTTCAGTCCAGTCCTTTCGCTGTCCAAGGCAGAAGCAGCAACTGCAGGCCAATCCAACAAAGCTTTAACACAGCAAAGGGGCAGTACTCCTACTGGCAGCTCTTCCAGCTCTTCTTCTTGGCAGGTTCCTTGATTCCAGCAAATTCAAATGTTCTGGGTTCTGGGCCCCAATATTTATAATCAAAATTCCTTTGTTTTCTGAGGGAGAGAGTGTCTGTACTTAGTCCAAACCAGTTTGGTCCTCTCTGGCCCAGCAGCAGGTGGAGACCGCATTGTCCAAGGCAGACAGGGCCTATTCAGCTGCAAGAGAAATTGTCTCCCCCCACTCAAAATGCAGACCAGGCCTATTCAGGTGCTAGTGAAAACTCCTCCCACTATACTGAATGCAGACCAGGCCTATTCAGGTGATAGTGAAAACTCCTCCTACTACTCTGAATGCAGCCCAGGTCTATTCAGTCCAGCCCTGATTTATTCAGGAAAGCAGGACACACTTCAACGTCCCCCCTCCCCCAGTGGCTGCCTGAGAGAATAAACATCCCCAGCCCCTCTCACTCAAAAGCCAAGACAGTCAATTCACAATCCCAGCAGAGGCACACAGGATGGCTAAGCAAGAAAATACCTACTTTGTAATGGAGGTATTTTCAAACACAGAACATAAAAATCATCTTTACTAACAGATGCACTTTTATATTTTGAGTCCAGGCATACTAAACTCTATTTCCCTATCTTTTCCCCAATGGGAAGTTATAAGATGTTATAAGAAAAATTCCTGTTTCTATCCTATGGGACTGATACTCTTTCCATAGTGAAAAACAAAATGCACTGTAATTCACTACCAGGACATGCCACAAACACCAGTACATGTCCTACCTTTAACAGACACAGCACCCCAACTACTGAAGTACGTTGGGGCTACCTCAGTGGTGACTTATATGTAAGAAAAGGGAAGATTATGGCCTGGCAAGTGGGTGAACTTGCTAGGTCGACATGGCAGTTACAAACTGCGCGAAGACCCTGCAGTGACAGTTCTGAGATACTTTTTCAGGGCTACTCATGTGGGTGGCACAATCCATGCTGCAGGCCCCCTATTAGCATTTGATTTACAGGCCCTTGCACACTTAGTGCATTTTACTAGGGGCTTACTAATCAATCGAATATGCAAATCTTGAAAACACCAATCCATAATAACAATTTACAAAAGGAGCACTTGCACTTTAACACTAAACACTGATCCTATCCAAGATGGATTATTGTAATGCCCTTTACTTCGATATAAATAAAGCTTCCATCAATAAATTAAAACTAGCACAGAATTCAAAAGCAATATTGATCCTAGATATTCCTAAATATCATTCAATATCGGCTGCCATAATGAAATTACACTGGCTTCCAGCAGGAAAAATAATTCAGTTTAAAGCCCTGTGCATTGTGCACATGGCATTACATAATTCAGGACCTGAGGGAATCAGGCATTTCTTTCAACGATATGCCCCCCATTAGACAACTGCAGTCAACTACCAAACACCGGCTTGTTGTTCTCAGATACAAGCAGCCACGATGGGGAGGAAGGGCGTTTTTAGTCGCAGCGGCTAAGCTTTGGCTCTTCCTCCATTTATCGCTGGTGTAGAGTCATATCTTCCTATTCGAAAGGCCTTGAGGACTTGGCTTTTTGCCATGTAAAAATTGACCTATGAAGTCTCTCTGCTCCTATCAGATAGTGAAACTGTTTGCAGGGCCTTGATGCCTTCTGGTATTTGTTTGTGCTATATAAAAAAAGTAATTCATTCATTCAACAGCAGTGAGAAAGTGCGCAGAGACACTAAACCAGCAAAAACAGAGTCAAAACTGGGAGGTCAGAAAGCAAAAAGACGAGGGAAATACTCCGAAATATGCCAAGTCTAACAGGTACAAAGCAAAGCTACAGAATGTTTCAAAACAGGGCTGGGTAATTAATGTATATCCAGTGGCAAGGCCGCCAATAGGGACGTGGTTATTTACATAAGTAAATATCTCAGGTTTGTTGTAAGGGTTTTCAGACAGAGAGGGTAAGTGGTTGTGAGTTAGCACGCAAATAAATGGCGCAAGAGTCAAATTCGCTACTAACTACACGCCCGTTCTCGATATTGATTTGTTTAAACCATTAATGACTATCTTTGGTAGATTAGTTTTGGGAGGGGATTTTAACTTTCTACAAACCCCAGAGCTAGATTCATTATCATGTAGTTGAAAGCAAAGCAAGCCCGAAATGCTAAGCTTTTGCCTGAATATATGAAGACATTGAATTTGACTGACCTGTAAAAAATAAATATCAGATGCAGAGAGAATATACATGTATTTCAGAAAGATTTAAATCGGCGACTAGAGTAGGCTTCTTTTTAACTTCTGCGGGCCTCTGCTTAAGTACATTTTTCCATATAACAAATGGTTTTTCAGACCACTTATTATGTCTTTAACAGGGATAGATCTTCATGGGGCTATCTACAGATGGTCCAGTAATAGTCAAATTAGAAGATGAGTTTTGGAGTCAGGAGAGCTACAATGCAATTTTTAGCTACTTTGAATTCAATAATAGCAGTGCCAGTGTTGAAACTGTCTGGGAGGCTTTCAAAGCCACATTACGTGCTCTCATAACCCCAAGAAGTATAGCAGACAGGTTCGGGAGAGGAGGGCACATAATACTATTACATCACTCTATGATGGTCAATCTGGAACAGCTGCAATCTTTTGTGGACAAGATCCCTAATCCCAAACTGAGGCAAAATCAAGCTCAAGCCATGGGACTCTGTGTTAAATGAAGTGGACGAAGCAAATAAGTCTTTAACAAATAGAAAGACCTGTGGGGAGATTGGCATCACTATTGAGTTCTTGAAGACATTTTTAATTGCCTTAAACTTGCATATTTAAAAATGTTGATATCACATTTTAAAAGGCGGTAACATTTCTCCATCTTTTTATACCACCATCATAGTAAGTTTCCCTAAGAGAGATAAGAATGCGGAGAATATTAATTCATAAAGACCAATCAGCCTTTTAAATACAGAGCACGAAATTGTAAGGACATTTTTTGCTAATCATATTGTCAGAGTATCAGGTTCACTAATTAACATAGATCAATGTGGCTTTGTTATGGATAGTCAAATACACTCCAACACAATTTCTTTTAATCAAGGCTCTGGATCTCGGTAAACAGCAGCAAGTTCCAGCCCAAGTACTATTATTTGATGCCGAAAAGGCATACGGTCTGCTGGGAGAGTCTTGTTTGTATTTTACAAAAATCCGGCTTCCCCCTATATTTTACACAAGTTTTACATAAAATGTACCAGGGGGCACTTGCACGACTAATAGTGAATTTGATTGACACTGTTGTATGTAAGGTAAAAACATGAACAAGACAGGGGTGTCCCTTATCCCCTATATTATTTGTCATTTTTATAGAGCCATTTGCCATTACGATAAGAGGAAACTGTGAAATAGAACTACCTGTCAGAGGGATGCACTTAATTAAATTGTATGCTGACAATATAGCACTTTTTTTAAAAAATCAGACTTGGGATTCCAGGAAAACGTTTTTAATATATTTCACTTATTTCAACTGGTGAGAGGATATAAGATAAGTAGGTTCAAAATGGAAATTCTTTTATATAACTACACTATAGACACTTTCAGAGCTAGATCCTCTGGTGAATCATAAACCTAAGAGATACTTCAGCATAAACACCTCGGAGGACATTGACAATCTATTTGCTCTAAATTACAAACCATCTGTCACGAGGATTAAAGTGCATTTTTTTTCAAAATGGTCAACTCTGCCCATATCTATAATAGGCAGTGTGGCGTTGATACGGACGTCTGTTTTACAGCTTTCCAATTTTGTTTCCACCACTCTGTCTGTGCTTTGCAAATGATATTTTTTTAAAGAAATAGAAGGGATGTTTTCAACATTTATTTAGGCCAATAAAGCGCCCAGAATAGCAATAGATATCCTCTGTAATTCAGTAAAAGAGGGGGATTTAGCACTGCCCTGCCTGAAAGAATATTATTTTGTGAGCTTTGCACATATTCAAAAAACAAAGGTGTGGAGGGTCGAGGGGAATATTTAACGACCTGTCTACTCACTCCCCTACTCTAGATACATAACACACAGAAGAGTAGACCAGGTCTAAAAGTGGTGTGTGTCTGTACAAGCGACTGTGAAGCAGTTGGATGTAAGTGTAGGCGAAAAAAGGGCTGTTGAGTCACAAAGGTTTGGATGAATCCCATCAGCCCACCCAAATGATGGAGTTTCATCATATGGGAATTGATAAGTACTCAAAACCTCACCGACCTTATAGTGCCGGGATAAAATCAAAACTTTATGCATACCGTTCCTCAACATGATAGTGTTAATAAAGTGCAGTGCTCAAGTGATCGTGATGGATAAAATTGACTACTAAGACTCAGGAAACGTTCAGACAGAAGTCTAGGTGTCAAAAGTTTAAAAACACGCCGAGTAGTTGGATACTGATACTACCCTATGGCGCTAAGCAATATGGTCGACATGTTTCAGCCTGTAGGGGAACTACCCCGGCTTTCTTCAGGACCTTTCATGTGGAATTGCTACTGCAACTGACAGTGATTTGTGATATGAAGAACAGTAAAAAATGTACTAATGGAGAGTCACATATCTACCAGGAACTTTGCACTCCAATGTTCGCTGGAGGAAGAGAGACATAACTTCTTCCTTTCCATCTGAGCTTTTTCTTGGTTACTACGAAGCAAAAGGCTCTGTCTGCGCCGTTCAGGGATATCCATTTTTTGTTCTTCATAGGAACAAAGTTTTTCTTTTAACATCATAATCTCTTTCTTTTGCTGTTCACAAATCTTTACATATTGACTAATGTGACTGTCCAAACTGACAACATTGCTCTTAACGGCAGACTTAATGTCCTTTGCTCGGCTTGCATACTTAAGTGTATTATATGTGTCCTCATAGGAGAGAGAGGATGGACTAACAGCAGCAATCATTATAGTGCGACAATTGCCTCCAAGGGAATCCTTGAGTAAACGTGTAAGCTTACTGTTTCTGTAGGGAATGTGCTGTTTTTTGTTCTTCGGGTCTGCTAGAGCATTAATGACGTTTCCCAGAGCCAGGAGAGAACGATTAATGTTTGCCCCCTCTCGGAAGCGTGCACCTTTAGTATTTGTAGCACTGGCACGTTCCGATCCTGCCAGGTCGATGAGGCACATTTTAGCAAGGCGCACATTTGGGTTGATACCTGCTGCTTTGTCTTGCTGTCGCAAATAAATCTGCAAAACTGCATGAGAGCGCGAAGAAGTGGCATTCATATCTGTGGGGTGCTGTGTTCTATTTCTGTTTCCATAATTCAACATTTGAAGGATCTCCTCTGCAGATTGGGGCTGATGCAATATCAAGTTTTGAACTACAACACTTTTCTGAGCATCTTCACAAACAGCCAGTGGCTTCGAATGTCCAAGAAGATCACGAATCTGTTCATTGTATACCTCAAGATAGGAAAGGGCAACATTGCATATTTTCTCGTCTTTAATTAGTTCAATTCGCTTGAAGAGCTCTGCCATGGTCAAAAACATTACTCCAGGTGCATTCGGGGATCCCAGCATTTTGTGGGTCTTTCCAGACCCTGTTGCCCCATAGGCAAACACTGTAGAGTTATAACCATTCAAAACTCTGTCAATCACTATCTTTGTTGTGTTTTCAAACACTTCCAATTGAGTTAACTTCTCATCGAACACGGCATCAAACACAAAGCTGAGATCCTTGTTTTTTTTTTTGTTGACGCCCCGATTTAAAACTTTTTTCCCGGGAAAAATACTAACTTCCTCCACTTTTGGATCAAAAACCAAAAGGTGCTTGTCGACTACATTAACAACTCATCGATAATTGCCTTCTTTTTCTTTCTGGTTCTCTGGACGAACCCGGACCACGACTCTGACATGACTGCAAACATCCTCATCCAAGGCATACATTCTCCAGATTTAACTGGCGTTTGTCAAATAAATTTCAGCTCCGACCCTGTTCTCGCTGTAAGCCCTCCAGGTGCTGACTCACTGACATGGAAGAGTAAAAATATTTGGTGACGAGTCAACGAGCCCACCAACGGACAAGAAGGCAAAACCAGCAGCAGGTAAAAACGAAACATCAGCCCTCATGCACATATCTCTTAGCGATTTTTTAAATCCCAAAGTGATGGAAGACCACCAGATATTTTTTTTTTCATTTAATACTGAAGGAATGTACAATAAATGATTTCCTACGACTAACTAAATCACTGAAAAAGGTCCGGTAAGAGCTTTTGCAGTGGCTGCTACAAGGGAAAAGAACAGCTGTTTAAATACTCTGCAATTCCAATTATTAATGGGTCAACCAAACTAGTGGACATTTTTACAGGGTCTTATCTACTTCTAGAAAAACAAGTGCCCATAGATGAGAGCTCAATGGATACTATGCCACTGGTGATTCTTGAAACCAAGAACCAAGCATTATGCGTGCAAAAGCATCGATCCAATGGTCTTTTATCCCAATACCACATTTTCTGAAAAAAACTGGATCCCAGATTAATTAGTTACGGTTTAGGTCTAGTGGAGAATTTAATAAAGACCACCAGTCAGTACTCGGAGATCTATTGGAAGGCTACACTTTTAAATTATAAACAAGTTGAGTTTTTTTTATAAGGCACAACAGAGGTGGAAGTCAAGGGAAGAAATGCACATCAGGAGAGAAACTTGGAATTAAATGAATCTGTACAACATCTCCCTATTCAGAGAGGTGAATCTCTGCCTACACAATGTTATACCAAGTGGCTGCTATACAGGACGCCGGCCTCACTAAATGAAATGAATTCCCAGATAACGATAAAGTGCTTCAGGTGCTCAGCAGACTCGGATGTTACCTAGACTCGTATTATTTGGAATCGCTCCAACGTTTGGACCTCCAATCAGGCTTATTGCAGGTATACAATAGATACTGAATTTCCAAATGATCCACTGCTAATATTATTGGGCTATCCAATGGGCATCAATTGTAATACTGGGCATAAGAAGACATTGTTTGTGACCACCGTTATTATCCAAAATTGAAGAACAGAGATAGAACCCTGGAAGCCCATCATTTTGAGAACAAAGGCATTAGAGCGATGCTGTACACTAGGGTCAGGTTCACACAGTACATTTTTAAAGCTGTGGAAAGGTATCCAATAGAGTGAATAATAACCAGAGCCTGACTAGGGGCCACAAGGTTCCTATAAGAGATTTCTTTTCTCGCTCCACATAGAGACACTGCAATGTTGAACAGTTTAAATGAGGATGTATTTGAACTAGGGTCAAAATAAACTCGCTGCGAAGAAGTATTATTATATTTGTATCTGAGCCACAGCTAAGATCTGGACCATTTTAGGATTAGGTATTAAATAGCTGCAGTATCAGAAGGGAGTGACACATTTGTTCACTGGGAACGCAGTCTTTTGAAGCTGCTGCTAAATTATAGGTTGAACTTGAAATAATTGATGTGATATAAATTACGCTGTGGAATGTTTGAAAAGGAACAAATGTATGATGTTACAACGCATACATTTACAAGGCATGCCTTTAAAACGCAGTTTTTACATTGCAACATCCTTTACAACGCATTATTTTACATCGCATGCCATTACAACGCATTTTTAGAAACTACATTTACAACGCATTCCATCACATCGCGTTATACTATTATAATGCATACCATTACAACGCATACCTTTACATTGCATTTAAGGTACGTGTTGGATAGTGTAGGGGTAAACATTACTATTCTAACTCCTGTGGGTACGACAGTAGGGTAAGTGTTGGATAGTGTAGGGGGTAAAAATTACTATTCCCACTCCAGAGAGTGCAACAGTTGGGTAAGTGTTGTATACTGTAGAGGTACTATGCGTTGTAATGGTATGCGTTGTACTGACAAGCGATGTAATGCCTGCGTTGTAGTGACATGCGTTGTAATGACATGCTTTGTGGTGATATGTGATGTAATGGCTGCTTGTAAGGGCATGCTATGTAAACGATGTTGCAATGTAATGACTGCATTGTAAATGTAGTGCAATGTAATGACTGCGTTGTAAATGTAGTGCAATGTAATGACTGCGTTGTAAAGGTTGTTTCCAAAAAGAAACACGTGTTGTTGATAAATATGCCGCTGTTATAACATGACTTGAAAGAATAAAAGAAAAGAAAAAAAAGACTTGTTTGTGGGCATATATACACTGGTGCAGTCAAACTTTCAAGATTAACCATGCCTTGGAATGCACAGGAGTGGACTGAACCCGACCACTTGAGTTGGATTTATGGGTGGGAATAACTGCGTTTGTGGCAGAGATTTCTACACCTGAAAAAGCTTACGCCTGCCAGGAATCTTTTGTCAATTTCTGGTAGTCGTAACGAAGGTAAATATAGCCAAAATAATGCCTGTGACCAAATTAACCTTCTGAATAGGGCCACTGAGTGAACAAGGGACTCTCTGCATTCACCCATACTTTGTACAAGATTTTTGTTAGATGATCTCTAGGTATGCATATCTACATGATTGCAAAGACAAAACCAGCAACTGTGTGTCAACAGAAAATAATTGTTGCATAGATGCAATTTAAAACTCCATTTCCTATAGCATCAAATAGTCCCTTAGTGACATTGCCAACAAGCATTTGCAATACAATAGCTCTCGCATTTTCGAGAGTTTAAACTATTAGCATTGTAAATGACAATGCCTTAATTGATATGTTTTGATCATTAACACATAAATAAAAGGCATGGTCATGTACAATGCCAATAGCTCAAACTCTTGAATATGTTAGACCTATTCAAAGTAGTGTCTGCCATTGTCCCGGCTTATTTTAAAGTAGAAGTGCACATTGCGCACTGAATGATGCAGGAAAGCATGCCGTGTCTGAAGTAGGAGAAATGCATTAAAGAAAATAGTGCTTACAGACTAAAAAAGACGCACCGTGTATAAACCGAAGTAAAAGGGCCAGTCCTCATTGGAGGTAACAAATGAAGACAAGGCTGTTCTATGGACGGACTTACAGGCCTATTAAAGAATCAGAAACCAGTATTTACAAAGGACAATGACACAAGCTAATGACAAACATGGGAAAAGAGGGGCCTCTATTATGTACTCCAATACAGCATGGCTCGCAGAGCAGCGCATGTGCTGCCCAGGCTAGACCTAAAAATGGGGTATTGACAAAGTGCCATGAACTTTTTGACACTGAGCCAACAGCCCAATTTTGGCATTACTCCATTCTCACTGAACTGCAATTCACACTGTGGCCACACCCCACACCCTGGAAGACTCACAAAACTCTTCATCAAGGGTCTCCTCTACCGGCACTACATCATAGTCTATGAGAACAACTGCCTAATCTCTCCTTGTAGAATACTGGATTGGGAATCGAAATCAGCATGGGCAAATGTTGGCTTATTAGCCCATGCAAAGAGCATGCGTGAGAGTTCCCTCTTTAAAAGGGGTGAGTGGGGGGCAATTCTCACAAAGAAGTCTTTGTTCAAATGAAATAAAAATCATTAATCTTCCAACACTTTTCCTGACATACTGCCTTTTTCCTTCTCTCATTTTACTCTTCAGTCCACCTCACTCCCCTTCTGTTCTGCTCTTATAAGTCTCTAACCAAAACATCTCTATTATTTCGTTCACACCCCTCCACTATTCTGTTCTTTATTTTGCTCTCGTCTTTCTTCTATCATTCTTACTAACTTTTGTCTTTACCTTTTTTCTCTCATCATCTCCTTTTCCTTACTCCTCTCATTCTCTTCCCTCATTTCCTACATTATGTAATAATCTCTTTATCTTCCCTTCTCTCTAGCCTCTGCTCATCCTTCTTTTCCCCATTTTGATGCTACCTTCCCTTTTCATTTTCCCTCCCGTCCCACCTTCCTCTCCCCAGCTTATCTGTCTCCCTTCTACGTTCTATCTGGGTCACCTTTCTTCCCTTACTTCTTTCTTTACCTCTCTCTTTATTCTTAAAGAAACCAGCAAGTAATGGCAGTGGTACTTTCCGAGAGACATGTACCTGAGTGGTGGAGACTGAACCTGGGAATCAAGGAGAATCTGGCTCCTTTATAACGTTCTCCCACCAGGTGGACGCGCAAAGTAGGAGTGCTGAAGCTCTGATGAATGGAAATAAAACTATGTTGGCTATTAATGGATGAACTAAAAGCAACACCATCAACCTGCCTTTTGAGTAGGTGCTATCCAGTGGTGTTGCTGCTCTGCTCAGGCACACCTTCCTAATATCTGGTTATTTGGACATTCAGCTTAATGGATTCACCCAGAAGATCACATCCGATCACACACCCCACTCCCACAGCTCCCTTTAATGATTGAGCTGGCACTTTTCAGTAGATCAAGCACACCTTTTATAATGCACTTTACCACCTTATCCCTCACTAAAATAGGGTACTGGAACTGAGAATTGATAGTGGTGACTGGACTTGGGGGAATGGACCCTGGCATCACAGGGCTTCCTCCCACTTCCTCCTCATCTCTCTGAACACATCCAGGCAGAGGCACACAGCTTCACCATTAGATATCACACTGTCTGCTCTCTTGGACTCCTACTTTCATGACACTGGCATGGCCAACATCAAAACACATACAGTGTGATTGACAGTGCAACACCTCACTGGGCCTTGTACGGTTAATCACACTGAATGTGTGGCGTCAGCCATTGGTGAAGAGCTCTGATGGCCATCTTTCCATTAGAGAGCTCTGTAGCCCTTCTGCAGACATGCATCCAATCATAGCACTGCCTGTTAGCAACATAAATACAGAATCTGTGCTTGCCAATCAGACATACACATATTTATTCCCACTGTTATTATGAAGCCCTGAAGCTGCACTCCTTTGAGCCCTCGGGTTACCGAAAAATAACGTAGACTGACCAGGGACAGGCTCCTCCGTTAAGGCGGAGGAGCATCGCCCCACTAACTAAAATGCCTCCAAATGAAATAGCAATAGACATTATTACCATTTTATTTTTCATTGACTCTGCAAACCTCCGTCCCGAGCCGAGTCTCAGGACGAGGTCGGGCCGCTGCTGACAGGCAGCAGCAGAGAGGAGTGATGGGCTGGGCACTTTAACCCCTTCCCTGCGGGACTAATTCCCCCACGGGGAGGGCAGGGGGTGAGCGTGGTGCCGCAGTGCTCATGACGAGACCAGGCCGTCATGAGTCACGTGGAGCTGTGCTCATGACGGCCTGGTCTCGTCACGACCTGGCCCTGATTAATTCTCCCGCACAGGTGGGGAATTAACCATGCGTGGGCGGAGCGGCGCCGTTATGACGAGACCAGGCCGTCATGAATACAGCTCAACTGTGACTCATGACGGCCTGGTTTCATCATGAGCACACAAGGGGTTAAAGTGCGGGTCTCTTTGGCCAGCCATCTTGTGACGGCCAGCCAGACATGAGCACTTTAAACCTCTCAACCAAGGTGTCCTGGACAGCTAGTTTGAGACTAAGCAAAGGCCTCCAGTGTCCTTTCGAGTGCTGAGAGATCCTGCTCCATCCAATCCTGGCGCTGCGCACATGCTGGTTAACAGCATGAGAGCAGCACCAGGATTGGTTAGGGAGGGTGGCTGGGCCCAAGGAGAGAGGAACGCCGGGACAGAGCGAGGACGTGCAGCAAGGTAAGTGAGATTTATTTAATTTTTTTTAAATTTACTTTATGTGCATTTTGCCCTAAGTCACATACATGCATTACAATACTGTTTTAAAGTTAAACATTTTAACTTTAAAACGATAATGCAATGCATGTCAGCATGAATTTATTTGATATATTTTCTTGTCCATTTGACCGCCCTCCAACCACCTTCATAGCTGTCAGCCGCCACTGAGGGTGACACTAGCCACTATGTCGGGCGGTGCTGGATATAGTGACAACATCAGCAGTAGACTTTTTCAAAATAGCTTACGGACTGCCGGAGAAGGGACTGATTCCCACTACAGCCAGTTTTGGCTTGCCCATGTACTCTGATACCCTCCTCCTCACTAACTGTATTTATATGTCAATTAATGACAATCGTAGCAATTCGAATCATATTTGTCAACCTGTGTAAATGAAAAGTCTGTCCTTCTGACTACATTGGACAAGGTAAATAAAATATAGTGACTTGAATAGACTTATAAGGGATGCGCTGTATTATCACAACCACCGAATTAAAGTGTTAATAATATGTCTGTAAAAATATATCCGAAATAACATGGACACAATTTTACACAACTAACCAACAACTTGTAAAAACAATACCTTTTGCAATCGTGGCTGGCTTCGTTGACATTCTTCCAATAAGACATTCTTTAAGCATAGATTCATAATTGACCCAACGGTGTACCTGCGTGTGAAAATCAGACAGACAATCTTCAGTTGAAAACATAAGGGCAGTGACATGCGGCTGACATGAATGACAGTGAGCAAACCCATCATCTGAGGCATGCTAAAGAGTCAAAACGACCGAAGAGCCTTTTTTTATGTCTTTGCTATTAACCATTTTAAATAATTCTGCCATGTCAGAAGAACAATCTACAAAAAGAAATCAAAGTGGAGCATTGCTCCATACCATAATCTAGCTGCTCCCAAGGTCGAATGAAATGATCTTCACCCGTCATCAAATGACCAGTCATGTCATCTGTCTAATAACATAATTATCAACATTCTGTGACCAAAAATGTATATGATTTTTCAGGTTTTGAAATTGTTAATTAGCAAAATGATGACAGCAACTGAAATATCACATGACCCTTTTCACAGTGCTGATATCGAAAATTACAATGTGGCAATCAGGAAGGAGCCACCAAGGTCCAATATGTAATGTTGAGAACAGTGGCTAGAAAGAATTGCTCTAGATACAGTTCCAACAGGTGTTCGCAATAGGGGCGGCATCTCCGCTATGGCGGAGGAGCATCGCCCCACTGCCTTTGAGCAGTGTCAAGGAAAGGAAATATAAAATGAGAATTACTTTGAGTTATTTTAATTTTATGTTTCATTTGCGGGCGGGTGGGTGGGGTGGGTTGCCCATTCTTAAGTTATGTTAATGTTATGTTAATTAATTTGTAAAACGCATTGCTTACCCAGCAACAGGGGGTCCTGTCGCTAGTTCGAGGTCATATCGCAGAAGGAGAGGCGGGGCTAAGGATTAGGCCGGAAATAGTCAAGTCTTCTCAGCTTTTCTGAAAGCCCTGTGATTCTGGATGCTCCTGATGGTCACCGGGAGAGCGTTCCAAAGGGCAAACGCCTTAGCCCGGAATAAGTCCCCTCCAGCTCTTACTGTTCTGACTCAGGGAACAAAAGTCAGGTGAAGATATGCAGGACGCAGATCTCAAAGTGGGATGTATGGAAATAATACATTGGATAGAACAGGGGGCATTTGGGAAGTAAGGGTTCTGTGTGCAATGCACTGTGTCTTAACCCCTTCGATGCTGTTGACGGAACGGTTCCGTCATGCACGTCGGGTGAGCTGTGCGGATGACGGAACCGTTCCGTCATGACTCCGCCCGCGCAAGGCGGAGTCAGCATGGGCGGGGAATTCGCGCCGCAGCGATGCGGTTAAAGTGGATTCTCTTTTCCACCAGGACCCAGTGAAATTAGAGAATGAATTTAGAAATTGAGCAGAATTTGGGGAGTGCGAATAGAGTTCCCACCACAGCAATTTGAGCCCTCTGAAGTCGTTTGATCCCTACTCTATTAGTTCCCAGATACAGAGAGTTGCAATAGTCCAGTTAAGATAGTATAGTGGACTGGATAACCATCTGTTGCGTCTGAGACTCAAAGAACCCAAACAAAATCTTAAGTCCTCGTAAAAGTCCAAAACAGGCACCTGCTACTGATATAGTCTGTGCTTCGAATGACAATGCACAGTCTACCCAGACACCCAGATTTTTACAGCCTCCTTGGGCAGGGGGACTGACCTCTCGGGCTGCCCAAATTAGTGATGTGCACTTTACCGGTTCTCCATGCAGGCTGCATTACAGCCTGCATGGAAAACAAGCCCATGCCCTCATTCCCTGGTTGAGCGTTGAACCAGGACGCTTAAAACCAATCACAAAGCTGCATTGCAGCATTGTGATTGGTCAGGGGAGCCTGGGTGCTTACCAATCACAACATTGCAGCATTTCGATTGGTCAGGGGAGCATGGCTGTTATTCTTGTCTTCCTGTCCCATGAGGAGAGCAGTAGCAAGGAGAAGAGACGCGGACTCAGCAGCAAGTAAGTGTAAGATTTTTTATTCCTTTGCGCTACCTCGTGCCACCCCGGCACTCTCCTCACCTTCCACACCTGCCTCACCACTCGCAAGTCATGACGGCTGCCACTGGTTGGCAAGCTGATGCAGTGTAACCATTACAACATCTTGCCAAGGCGAGTAGGAGGCTACATTTCCTTTTTAGATTTGGCTTCACAGCACAACTTTCTTGAAGACTTACAACTACAATTCTTTAACAAACACGTAGTGGGAATTGGCTCCGCCCCAAATGAGCATTACACTCTCACCTCATGCTATTGACTTTTTCATGCATCATTCAGGCTACTTTTGAGTAACTGCATTGTGAAGCAATATCAGAGGGGCTATATTAACTCTCAGTTCATCACACATTAAATTATTTATCTTAAAGATGTATTCTGTAAAGAAGATGTTAAATTAACATTCATACCGCACACCATCTGGTATTCAAAAGAGTCCAAAATTCAAAAGTCGAGAAATCAGTTTCCAACAACAAGCAGGTGCTAAGTCGCAGCGAGAAAACAACAGATGTTTGTTTTGAATACAGCTTATAGGAAATAGCGTTCATAACAGGACGACTACTGGGACACGGATTGCGGGTGCCCTACACAGCGTGGACCCTGTTTATCTATGACACTTTGGAATATAGATTGACCAACATTGAGTAGCAACATTGTTTTGGAACGGACATACATTTGCTGTTGGAAACGGATTTCTCGACTTTTGAATTTGGGACTCTTTTGAAAACCAGACGGTGTGCGGTATGAATGTTCATTTATAATCTGTTTTAGAACACAACAGGTTTCTGCTGTGTTATAGGCATCTTTTGGTAGTAGGTGCCTTTGGACTAAACAAGCACCCAGACAAGATCAAATTAATTGTACTTGACTCACACTGTACTACTATCCACGTGACTAACTGTGTTTGTTTGATTGTGCGGTTCCTTTCCCTTCCTGGGAAACACTGCTACCTCATTTACTATAATTATTCTGTAAGAAGGCAATAATTGTGTACTCTGCTTTCACTGTAGCAGGCCTTTCAAATATAGTTTAGACTTAAAATTCAAGCAAGAGATATTTCCTTCCCAATGCTTATTTTTCATTGCAAGCAAATGTCACAAAACTAAATATAAAAAATTAAAGCATGTCACTCCCTAATTATGCCAGCAATATGCTTGCAATAAAAATTGTAAATTAAATACAGTTCACCAATAGCAAACAATTTTGAAAGAAAAGAAAAGTATAGGTTACGCTATTCCAATAATTAGCTCGCGAGCTACTGGTAGCTCTCCAGCTACACTTAAGTAGCTCTCCTGTTTTGCAGCCTTACTGAAACCAAATACATGTGTTTGCTTGGTTGTAATGATATACGTGTACCAATTATAACAGTGTTTATTCGAGATGTAAATGCACATATTTTCAGAACTCATAAGCTGATGTTTGGTGAAAATTGGGTGAGTTTTCAAAATATACTTAAATCTATTAATTGAGTGATTCCTTGCAGCTATGTCTGTTATGTATTACTCACGTAGAGACATTCCAAATTGTCAATATCTTTTTAAACCTGATGAATGAGGTGAGCCCTGATAGTAATCTTGATTATGGCAGCCACTAATGTAATCTTGTCTATTCTTTTTAGGTCATTATAACAAACACTAGTAATACCAGTAGCTTGTGTTAATTTTTATTGAACTTAAGTAGCTTTTTAATAATTAACACATAAATAAAAGGCATTGTTATTTATAATGCCAATAGCTCAAACTCTTGTAAATGCGAGATCTATTTAATTTCAAACAAGTGGACGCCATGGTTCCGGGCAGCTTGGGAAAGTGAAAGCGCGGATGGCGCACAGAATGTTGCAGGAAAGTATGAAGTGTCTGGAGTAGGAGAAACTCATTAAAGAAAATAGTGTTTACTGACTAAATAAGACAAACTGTGAAACAACAGAAGCAAACAGCCAGTCCTCCTGGGAGGTTACAAATGAGGACAAGGCGGTACTAAGGAGGGACTAACAAGCCTAATAATGAATCAGAGGCCAGCATTTACAAAAGACAATGACACAAGCCAGTGAAAAATATGGGTGGAGATTCGAGCCCATACTTGAATACAGCATACCTAGCATAGCAGTGCATGCACTGCCCAGGCTCAACCAAAAAGAATTAACATAAAAAATGTCTTTCAAGCTTTTTGTCCTTGCATTGCTGGCAACTTCTTCCTGCCTGTACTAATCCTAGTTTGTTATAGTTTTTATTTTGTTATGGAAGGAGGCATAAACAATGGGAGGGTGGAGGTTGGAACACAGTACCTGAATTACAACACGAGCAGCGGACGGACACTAGGGGAAGATGCCAGATTCCGAGGGCAGACTGAGGTGGTGCTGAGTGATGCTGAAGTCGTGCCGAGGTAGTGGTGTGCTGGTGTGGGGGTGATACTTGGGTGATGATTAATGAAACTCAGGTGATGTTGAGTGATGCTGAGGTGGTGGTTTTCTGGTGCGAAGGTGATGCTGAGTGATACTCAGGTGGTGCTGAGTGATGCTGTGCTGCTGAGTCATGCTGAGGTGGAGCTGAGCGATGCTGAGGTGGTGCTGAGTCACACTGAGGTGATGGTCAAGCGCTAGTGCTCAGGTGGTATTAGGTGATGCTACACTGATGCTGAGCTGGGGCTGTGCTGATGCTGAAGTGGTGCTTCGCTGGTACGGAGTTGCTGCTAAGGTGGTGTAACGCTGGTGCTGAGGTGGGTTGCACCGTGGCTGAGGTGGGGCTTAGTTGTGGTTTTGCAGTGATGCGGAGGTGATGCTGCGCTGATACTGGGATTGTGCTGTGCTAATGTTGAAGTGGTCCTGCACTGGTGCTGAAGTGGTGCTGTGCTGATGCTAAAGTGGTGCTATCAATCAATAAATCATTCCATTTGTAAAGCGCGCTACATACCCGTGAGGGTCTCAAGGCGCTGGGGGGGGGGGGGCGCTACTGATCGAAGAGCCAGGTCTTGAGGAGTCTTCTGAAGGCCAGCAGGTCCTGAGTCTGTCGTAGGCTGGTAGGGAGAGCGTTCCAGGCCTTGGCGGCGAGGTAGGAGAAGGATCTGCCACCGGCAGTGGTTTTCCGGATACGAGGGTCTGTGGCCAGGGTGAGGTTGGCAGAGCGGTGACGAGGGCTTGGGTGACGGTCTTTCTTGTGTCGGGAGGGATCCATTTGAAGATTCTGTGGAGCATACGGACGGTGATGAAGCAGGACGCGGAGACGGCGTTGACTTGCCTGGTCATGGAGAGGGCGGAGTCGAGGATGACCCACAGGTTGCGTGCGTGGTCTGTGGGTTCCGGGGCTGTGCCTAGCGATGTGGGCCACCAAGAGTCGTTCCAGGCTGATGGGGTGGGTCTGAGAAGGAGGACCTCCGTCTTGTCTGAATTCAGCTTTAATCTGCTGTCCTTCATCCAGTCGGCTACGGCCTTCATTCCTCTGTGGAGGTTGGCTTTGGCGGTGTGGGGGTCTTCGGTGAGGGATATGATCAGCTGGGTGTCGTCAGCATAGGAGATGATGTTGAGGTTATGTTGTCGTGCGACCTGGGCGAGCGGTGCCATGTAGATATTGAACAGCTTTGGGCTGAGGGAGGATCCCTGTGGGACGCCGCAGATGATCTCAGTAGTTTTTGAGTGGAAGGGTGGGAGGCGGATGCTCTGGGTTCTGCCGGAGAGGAAGGATGTGGTCCAGGCCAACTGATCGAAGAGCCAGGTGTTGAGGAGTCTTCTGAAGGCCAGCAGGTCCTGAGTCTGTCGTAGGCTGGTAGGGAGAGCGTTCCAGGCCTTGCCGGCGAGGTAGGAGAAGGATCTGCCACCGGCAGTGGTTTTCCAGATACGAGGGTCTGTGGCAAGGGTGAGGTTGGCAGAGCGGTGACGAGGGCCTGGGTGACGGTCTTTCTTGTGTCGGGAGGGATCCATTTGAAGATTCTGCGGAGCATACGGAGGGTGATGAAGCAGGACGCGGAGACGGCGTTGACTTGCCTGGTCATGGAGAGGGCGGAGTTGAGGATGACCCACAGGTTGCGTGCGTGGTCTGTGGGTTCTGGGGCTGTGCCTAGCGATGTGGGCCACCAAGAGTCGTTCCAGGCTGATGGGGTGGGTCTGAGAAGGAGGACCTCCGTCTTGTCTGAATTCAGCTTTAATCTGCTGTCCTTCATCCAGTCGGCTACGGCCTTCATTCCTCTGTGGAGGTTGGCTTTGGCGGTGTTGGGGTCTTCGGTGAGGGATATGATCAGCCTGGTGTCATCAGCATAGGAGATGATGTTGAGGTTATGTTGTCGTGCGACCTGGGCGAGTGGTGCCATGTAGATATTGAACAGCGTCGGGCTGAGGGAGGATCCCTGTGGGACGCTGCAGATGATCTCGGTGGTTTTTGAGTGGAAGGGTGGGAGGCGGACGCTCTGGGTTCTGCCGGAGAGGAAGGATGTGGTCCAGGCCAAGGCCTTCTCTTGAATTCCGGCATCATGGAGGCGTGTTGATAGGGTGCGGTGGCAGACTGTGTCAAAGGCTGCTGATAGGTCCAGGAGGATGAGGGCGGATGTTTCTCCCTTGTCCATCAGGATCATGATGTCGTCAGTGGCGGCAATGAGGGCGGTCTCGGTGCTGTGGTTGCTGCGGAAGCTGGATTGGGAAGGGTCCAGGATGTTGTTGTCTTTGAGGTAGCGGGTTAGCTGTTTGTTGACAATCTTCTCTGTCCCTTTTGCCGGGAACCAGAGCAGGGAGATGGGCCGGAAATTCTTGAGGTCCTTGGGGTCTGCCTTGGGCTTCTTCAGAAGGGCGTTGATCTCGGCGTGTTTCCAGCTTTCCGGGAAGGTTGCTGTCTCGAAGGAACTGTTGATTATTTTCCAGAGGTGGGTTGCGATGGTTGTGCTGGCTATGTTGAAGATGTGGTGAGGGCAGGGGTCATAGGGGGATCCGGAGTGGATGGAGTTCCTGGTTTTGATAGTGTCTTCGTCGCTGATGTTGGACCAGGCGGTCAGGCGATTGGTGCGGGTTTTGGTCGCAGGGGTGGTGGATTAGGTGGTGGGTGCGGGGGTGTCGGAGTTGAAGCTGTCGTGGATGTTGGCGATCTTGCGGTGGAAGAAGGTAGCCAGGGAGTCGCACAGGTCTTGTGATGGTGGGATGTCGTTGGTGTTGGAGCTGGGGTTGGAGAGTTCTTTCTTGATGCTGAAGAGCTCTTTGGTGTTGTGTACGTTGTTGTCTAAGCGGTCCTCTTGGCGGTCCTCTTGGCGGTCCTGATGAGTTGGTGGTGTCTAAGGGTGGTTTTCTTGTGGGATGTGTGGCTGTCTGGTGTTCGGTCGTGGAGCCATATCTTCTCCAACTTCTGACAGGAGTGCTTGGAGATCCAGAGGTCTTCGGTGAACCAGGCTGCTTTCTTGTTGGTGTTGTTGGTTGTGGAGGTCTTGAGAGGGGCGAGGGTGTTTGCGCAGTCGTTGATCCACCGATTGAGGTTGGTCGCGGCGGCATCTGGGTCGGTGGGGTCGGCGGATGGGTTCAGGGCGGGGGTGGTGGTCAGTTGGTCCTTGGTGACTTTGCCCCAGCAGCGGCGTGGCAGCTGTCGGGTGCGGTGGTGTGTGGTGGGTTTCCTGAAGGTGAAGTGGACGTATCTGTGGTCGGTCTAGTGGGGTTCGTGGTGTGGTTGAAGGAGACGTGAGGGCTTGTGGAAAAGATGGGGTCCAGCGTGTGTCCAGCGGCGTGGGTGGGTGCAGTCACGAACTGTTTGAGTCTGAGGTTGGCGAGGATGTCGATCAGGGCGGTGGAGTTGGCGTCGTTGTTGTTCTCGAGGTGGAAGTTCAGGTCCCCGAGGAGGATGTAGTCCGTGGAGGCGAGGGCGTGGGTGCTGACGAGGTCGGCGATGGTGTCGCTGAACTGTGTTCGTGGTCTGGGTGGTCTGTAGACGAGTGTTCCTCTGAGGGTGGTGTTGGGGTCGGTGTGGATCTGAAAGTGCATGTGCTCGGCGGTGGTGAGGGTGTCGTCGGTGACTGTTGAGACTCTGAGGGTGTCCTTGTGGATGATGGCTTGTAGCCCTTTGGGATGGCTATGGCGATGTCTAGTGCTGAGGTGGCGTTCAGCCAGGTCTCCGTCAGGAAGGCGACGTCGGGGTCGGTAGAGTCTAGGAGATCTGAGAGTTCGATGGCGTGCTTGCGAGCGGAGCGGGTGTTGAGGAGGATGCCTCGGAGGTGGTTGGGTTCTCTGGTTGGTGGGTTGGTGGGCTTGATGCGGGTGAATCTGCAGTTCCGGCAGACGAAGGGCCCTTGGGTGCGCTTCGGGGTAGCCCGGTAGCAGGGGTGATTTCGTCTGGTGTTGAGTGCGTGCTAAGTGATGCAGTGGTGATGCTGTGGTGTTTCTGAGTCATGCTGAGGTGGTGCTGGTTAGTACTAAGGTGCTGCTGAGCTAGTACTCAAGTGGTGCTGAGTTAGTGTTGTGCTGTAGGGATGCTGTGCTGATGGTGCTGTGGTGGTGCTCAGGGGGTGCTATGCTCATGCTGAGGTAGTGGTGTGCTTGTGTGGAGGTGGTTGTCCGGTGGTGCTGGGTGATACTGAGTTGTTGCTGTGCTGTTGCTGAGGTGATGCTGCACTAATGCTGAAGTTGTGCTGCGTTGGTGCTGAGTTGCTGCTGAGGTGGTGCTGTGCTCATGCTGTGGTAGGTCTACCCTGGTGCTGGGTTGGTGCTGCACTGGAGGTGGTGCACTGATGCAGAGGTAGTGCTGTGCTGATGCTGAGGTGGTGCTGTAGTGGTGTTGAGTGATGCTGAGGAGATTCTGTGTGGAGTGATGCTGTGGTGGCACTGAGTGATGCTGTGGTAGCACTGAGTGATGCTGAGGTGGTAGTGCTGCGCTGGTGCTCACAGGGTGCTGAGTGATGCTGAGTTGGTGCTGTGCTGAGGTGATGCTGTGCTGATGCTGAGGTTGTGCTTCACCGATGCTTAAGTGGTGCTGTTTTGGTGCTGAAGTGGTGCTGTTTTGGTGCTGAGTTGGAGATGCGCTGGTGGTGATGCACTGATGTGGAGGTGGTGCTGGGCTGATGCAGTACTGAGGTAGTGCTGTGCTGGTGCTGTGCTGATACTGTGGTTGTGCTCAGGTGGTGCAGTGCTGAAGCTTATATGGTGCTAAGCGCAGTTGTGGTGGTGCTCAGGGATGCTGTGGTGATCCTGTGGTGGGTTGCATTGGTGCAGAGTTGGTGCTGCGCTGGTGGTTGTGGTGTACTGATGCAGAAGTCGGAATGTGCTGATGATGAGGTAGTGCTGTGGTGGTGTTAAGTGATGCTGAGGAGATGCTGCACTGGTGATGAGGTGGTACTGAGTGATGCTGTGCTGGTCCTGCACTAATGCTGAGGTGGCAATGCTGCACTGAAACATACATCTACTGTGGTAGTAACACACTGGTGGTGAGGCAGTGCTGCACTTAGCTGAGGTGGTGTTGCACTGGAGCTAAGTGATGCTGAGGTGGCGCTGTGCTGGTGTTGTGGTGGTGCTCAGGTGCTGCTGTGTGATGCTCAGGTGGTGTTGCGGTGATGCTGCTGAAGTGATGCTGAGTGATGCTGACTGGTGCTCAAGTGATACTGCACTGATGCTGAGGTGGTGTTGCTATGCACTGCAGCATCTTAGTAAACAAATGCATGTGGTGCAAGTGATTAGAATGACTGTATGGAAAAACAATAAAGTGATGGGCTTTTGGAATGATTTTGCTTTGCTGTATACCCTAACCCTTTGCATTCCCTGTATCTGTGTCTGGTACACATTGGGAGAAGCTAAACCTTTTTTGCGGTCTTGTTACAGACACCTTCTACACATCTGTTTAGATAATTTGTGGCGGCCCTCTCAGAAGCATACAAATAACATTTCAAGACGGCCTCAAACCACTGTTGGCAACGCAAAGGGCAGTTGGCCGCCACCTTGAAAAGTTATTTTGCTTAGCTCCAAGATGGCCACCACATTGTACCTAGACACAGCATGTGGCCATATCGGAATGCTACAACAATTGTATTTATACACAATTGTATATGGCTCTTACGCGGCGTCTACCCACAATATGGCAGCCACGATAGAAATATATAAAATAAAAATTCAAGATGCCAATCTACCACTGAAGGCTCTGCCAATGTTTACGCCGCAATTCTTCAAGTATTGGCAAAACCAATATCAGCAGAGAACAAACATTTATGGCTATTCTTTGAAACTGTCTAGGAATCATACAACTTTTGTCCTTACTCGTGTGAATATTCAAACACTAGTACTTGGAGGCTTTACTGAATGGAGAATATTGACCTTCTTTCGTATTCAACATAAGCCTGCAGCCCGTAATGCATGGTGCAGTCAAGTTGCTTTTGAGACGATTAGGAGGTATTTACTTAAAAACATCCAAATAGTAGACTAACCTCAGGTATGTGGCACAATCGAATGTCATTTACAAAAAAAATACCACTTTGAATGTAGAAGAAGCTAATGTGGGTGATTAACACAGGCAATGCGAGAGGAAAGCTATGTTGAAAAATGGAGATCAGTTCCAAATTAAGCTTTAATGAATCTACTTCATAGACCAACCACTTATACTTAGGTAATATAGGTTTGGCTCGTCTTTGCGTTGTCTTCAAAGTGGATGGGCATGTTTTACACATAAAAGCATGAATGGTTTCCAGTCCAGAACCCATCCGCCACACCAATAAAATCACTGACAAGACACTCGTGTCAGGCAGGACAATTATGCCCAAAAGCACTCAGACAGAAAAAAAAAACACCTGCGTCCCACTAGAGACTCTCTTGTGCATCCCCAAGCAGTATGTGGCCCTCAGTTAAGAAATAAACCACCGATCATGTTTGATACTCTTAACCATACAGAGATTAAAAAGATTTTTTTTTAAAATACTACCTACAGTACAACTCCAAATCCGTCAAAGTGCGGAAACGTACATCTGCTGAATATATAACAACAAAGCTGTGGCAGTTCCTTGACGGGGGCTCCAGGGAGTATCCTCCTGCCACCTGTGGAGCCCCAGATCCGGAGCTTTGCCTATTCGAATCCCAACACAGCGCATTATTTAATTTAGCAGTGTTCATGAAAGCATGAGTTTCATGAACACTGCCAGTGTGCAGGTCAGTCCTCTCAGCTTCCTCTCTGGGCTCCTGATGAGAGGAGGAGGAAGAGAGGGAGGAGAGGGTTGAGGGGGAGGAGAGGGTTGAGACAGCTGTGACATCATCCAGCTAAAGAGCGCTGTTGGAGGAGCATCGCCCCACTGCTCTGCAAGCAGTGTAAAAAGGAAAACGAAAATGATAATACCTAACGTTATTATAATTTTTGTTTTCCTTCCATCTTGGGTGCAGGGTGGGACTTGGCTGGCCAGAGCAGGGGGCAGGGGAAGGAGTGTGAAGCACAATCCCGAAGTGTGCATGACTGTCCGGCCCTATTGGGCCAGTCAAACGGCCATGCGCACTTTGCATCTTCCCCACCAGGCTGCATTACACAGCCTGATGGGAAACATGCCCATCCTCCAGGACCCTGCCTGAGTGCCGAACCACGGTGCTCAGACCAATCGCAAAGCTGCTGTAAGTCAGCGTTGTGAATGGACAGGGGATTCTGGGAGGCTGTTTGCTTCCTGTTGCTGCAACAGAAGACGAAGGAGGGGAGGCGGCAGAACCCAAGTAAGTACTTTTGATTTTTTTTTATTACTCCAGCGCCACCACCTGCACTAAGTAGCAACCGCTACTGGTTAAAACATTCCACTAGGTTGGTGGATGTCTGGATTGTGCATACCTGAGGGGCACAGTTCAACTATGGTCCCCTCACACAGGCACAATCCATTTTATTTGGCAGAAATACAGAGCATGCCACAGGCAGCAGAGTATATCTGCTAAAATGTGGCTGTCAAGGTGCACTTCATGACATCCCTGAGGCCAATGAGAGGCCACACAGAGCAGCAGGATCAGGATTCCCAGCTCTGTGCCAGCTTCTTACAGTGCTGTGATTTCAGTCCTATTTAGAAGCTGGGAGAGGGATTCAGGCGGGCCTTTCCGTTTTCATGCCTGCCCTTGCTGCTCTGCCTGGCTCCTTGTTGGGAATCATGGCTTACTCGTTCCAATGTCCAGTGCTAGATTCCTACTCTGCTGCTGTCATAGAGCCCCAGAGTTGCCAGGAATGGAAGCAAGGCAGATAAAACATGTTGTTTCTCTGCTCATGTATGTATATGTATGTATGTGTTTTTGAGTAACTGAAAGTGAATGGGTTTGAATGAAAGTGTGTTTGTGAGGGTGTTTGTGAGTGTCAATGAGAGTGTAAATAAGTGAGAATCTGAGATTTAGTGTGTATGAATTAGTAAAAGTGAGTATGAAGGAATGGAAGAGGGAGTGGAAGTGAATCAGGGGTGTAGTTACCAATGGTGCAGCATGTGCAGTTGAACCAGGGCCAGCAGTCAGTAAGTGTAAAAGGGTGAGTGTATGTAAGTGAGAATGAGAACCAGTGCCCACAGTCAGTGAGCGTAAAAGGGTTGGTGTATATAAGTGTATATGTAAGTGAGAATGAGAACCAGTGAGCATGAGTATGTTTGGACATGAATACCAGAGAGTGGGAGTGAGTTTGAGTGAGAATGAGTAAGTGGGAGATTTTGAGTTAGTGCGTGAGGGGAAGAGAGTAAATGTGAGAGGAAGTGAGTGTGAGTGAGCCAAATTTTGAAACAAATGGGGTAAACGCTTGGTAGGTATTATGCCCCGCCACTCCAACAAAGAACCTCTTAATGCAAACAATGAATCCACAATACCTAATAAACAGCAATGAAAATAGTAAAGGGAAATGTATATAAAAATACATACATACAATTCCAAATCAGGTCAAATATATATATGTTACAATTGCAAAACCGAATATGCTGTATATGTCCTGACGTGCACCTGTGGGCTTAGCTACATGGGTAGCACGAAGCTACAGATGCACGTCAGGATTTTGCAGCATATTAGGGCCATTCTCCACAGCGACGCAACATATCCTGTTGCTAGACATTTCAAGAGAGTACATGCCAACAACATCAATTGCTTATCTTATTATGTAATAGACGCTGTGGCTAGGAAAAGGAGAGGTGGCAACAGAGAGCGCCAACTCCGCCAGCTCGAAACAAAATATATTCTAGAGCTAGACTGTAAATGGCCCAACGGTTTGAACACGACTGAAGATATGCGCAGCTTTCTGTAAGTCAATTATAGCTGCAATATTGGGTTTCCCCTTTTTTACTAGAGGAGTTATTTGTAAATAATACCATGAAATACGTCCATTTGTAAATATAATGTAAATATATTAATTGTCAAATTTGAATGTATTTTGTCTTTCTCTCGTATTGATTTCTCAAAGTGTATCTACATATTTTTTACATATAATCAAATGTTTTTAGGATCAAAATTTAGCTGTTAACCCTGTATGAATTAGAATTACATTTTTCTTGTGTACAGATGGTTAGACCTGTAATTAACATTGGATTAATTGAGAAATTTATACTATCTACACTAGCACTTTAGATTTTAAGATATGCACTTTTGCACAATGCCTCTCCATATGGTGTTTATACGTGTACATAGAAATAATGATGTTAGAATAGAGACAATATTGAGTACATATTATCTAGCACACGTGACTCACAGGCTGTTTTTTGGTTTAAAGAATAATCGGATTTAACCGGTAATATGAAAACATCATGGCTATCACCATGCAGGCAGTCTTGGATTTATCCAATGAGACCTTTTAAAATGATTTGTATTTATTATTTTACAAATACTTTGACACTTAGCACTTTACATGTTTTTAAATTATTTTCAAAGCATGTATATATAAATTTTGTGTGTCATACTATATTAATCTGCCTCAATGTATAACCACAAAATGATGGGAGTAGCCATAGTAGTATGTTTTCTGTGCCTATGATCATATGACCTGTGATGTCAAGATCTGGGAGGGGCATTACTCACTTTAAAATAGTAGATGGTGTTTTCACTTATGACACGTGAACAAGGGCTTACGGGCTTGAAACACGTTGTGTTTGGGTCACTTGCAATAAAATCATCTTGCTCACTTGAAAATACCTCGGAGGTCTGTTTCTCTTTCCTGGCCTGTCTGCTGTGGCGGAAATCAGGAGGTGGTTCGAGTTTTCCAGGGGAGATAGATATATATATATATATATATATATATATATATATATATATATATATATATATATATATATATATATATATATATATATAAAACCATAGGTTTCACACCAGTTATAGTTAGCTGGAAATTTTACTGACATAAAACCATTGAAATTCCCTCGTTATAGTTAGTTGGACTCACTATAACTTGCGCGTGCAATGCACTGCTGATGACGTCACATATTACATCACTCATGACATGGTCAGTGATATCACTCATGGTACATACGATTCAAATTGGCTTCGAAGAGTCCATAGATACTTCATGTGAGAAATTAGAATCTAGAACTTACTGGTCAACTTAGGTATCCAAATATGTATATCTTAAACGCGTGTTTATAAGCCATATTCTTTAGCAGGTCTTAGATATTGGTAGGAAAAGGTTCAAATTAGGAAAATCATCTTGTTAACATTTGACAATGTGGTTTCATTCAAACATGGTACACCAGTTCTTTCTTACACTTATTACACCACTTCTTCCTCATCGCATATGGTAGATGCTGTTTAATCTATTCACAATTTATTTAAATAGTCAAAGTGGGAAAACTTTCTCCTAAATAGCCCTTAGGGATACAGAGATCACAACAATAGCATGTGAACACGTCTCCACCAGCATTCAAGAGGGAAAGCACACAAGATCCATGAAGACACATGAGAAGCTATTGAATTCAGACCTGCAGACGTTAGAATCCACTGGATATATTGTTGTATTTCTATCTAGGACCCTAATTAGATATTCCCGATTCATGCCCTTATGTGGTTATAATTAATAATATCCTTATAAAGGCATAAGAATCATATCCATATTCAGTAATAGCCCATGCAGTCCAAAGCACAGCATGGCTACTCCCATCGACTCCTAGAAAGTACAACATGGTCTTTAAATAAACTAAGCCTCCAGCAGCCCGGGAAATCCCCCCCTGCTTTTGTTTTGATTTGAACAAGAACTCCTGGAGTCCAGAAAGAACTGTTAGTTCTTAGTGACGTCTTATGTCCAACCTTACGTCAAACTCGGCACCTTTCAGGTATAAATATACCAACAGTTGCCTTAAGCAAACACACGGTGGTTTGGAGCAGAGCGGCTATCTACTTGCCCGAGAGCCCAGCTGATGCGAGAGCCCACGGAAGCCGCCCCTCCCGTTTTGACGCACTGAGAGAGACGCTGTTTTTTTCTCCAGCCGAGAAAATCCAGCTCCAGTATTTCCAGCCACCCTTGCGGGTTGCTGGGGGATCGAGTCCTGAAAAAAGAGATACCAGAACTCCCACATTCTATTACCAAGGTAGGGAGCTGACTAAACCCTTAAGAGAATTCTTGATGAAGATTCTTGGCAAAACAATCTTAACCAACGTAACTTAAACTGCTACTTACTTACTCCTTCCCAAGTATTAGGCTTAAGTCAGGTACACCGGGGTAGGTGTAGGTAGAAGCACCAGTTGAGTACGTTAGTCAATGTTTTTATGTATGTATATATTTTATCCATTTTAAAGTACCATATGGCTAAGAAACCATATCAATGCTTTTACAGTATTATTTCATAATACTACTTTTACTGTACGCACTCTTCTTTATGATAAGTATTGCAATTGTGGCAATTCATTTCTCTTGCATGAGAAAGAAGACTGCTCAATAAATAACACCTTTTATTGAAAACGCCGGTCTCTCTATTTCTCTGCACTCTGGTGAAACTAAGTATGCACGATTGACTGAGTGAAATAGCTGTCTATTGTTTTCACACGACTCTAGAGATACACTCTTTTCTGAGGGAGCAAAGTTGTCATGTTTGTATGGTTGTCAGAAGCTAATCCCTTCTTGTCTAAATCCGGAGAGTTAACTCTTTCCCGAATATTCGAGAAAGTTTCTAGTGACCTCTGAGCTAGCTGGCAAAACTAATTAAGTCTAACATAGTCAGTAGAGACCTAGTCGACCTCAGTCCTACGTCTACTCTGCTCTTTATATTATTCCAATGCGCAGAGCCTATTGGGAATATAGGAACTACACTACATTGCGCCCAAAGTTTGGTAAGGCGATATTCTAACACAAGACACTAGAGTAACTCAGTCGTGCTTTTTCACACAGAACCCTTTTTCCCGTAAAAACTCCAAAAGACGTCTGGAGTGGGTAAAAGGTTAATATCCGCCGGAACTTAGTAGGATGAGAATCCTGTGTATTAGTTTTTGGTTTAGTCAACGTTGAAGGATACAGTGTTACAAAATATTTTGCACCTAATCTTTGTTTCCTTGAATCTCGATCTGCAACAAAAAACTTTCAGTCAATAAAAATGTCCGAAAGTGACGACGAAAGGGAAAGAGCTAGAATAGCAGCTCAACTAATAGGGGAAGACACAAGTCTCCAAGAAAATTACCTGAATGCTATACTCATTCCGGTCAACGTAAGGAGAACTATAACTCTTAAACTTATAGAAAATGGACTGACATCACGAGGTGGTACAGTCATATTTGTGGTAGAGGCACATGAATATCGGCAGACAGAGGTATTCTATTCATGGATACATTTTCCAGCAGCACACGCTGTGACAAAAGACTTCCACTATTACAAAATAGAGGAACCTCCGGATGAATACACTCCTTTCGAGGACGTTGAAATCCCACTAAATTACCAAGAGCACCTGCTCTGGTTTAAAGGCGCCCTAAAACATCAAAATCACATCACCAGGCTCGGTCCACTAGGTAGACCAGGAGCAATGTGGCCGGTTCTAGCCAGCTACGCAACACACCCAGACTTTGAAAAAATGTCAAGCGAAGAACTCCTAGTTAAACTAAAAGAATTAACAAAGGCATATAGAGAATTAGTTCAATTGGCAAGGGACAATATAAAGTACCTCCAGAAATTGAAGGAAACAGATATAGCAGACCAACCATTTGAACTCACCAGAATCATAGAAAAATCCTATAAAGAACTAGGAAGAGATAGTTTGGGTGGGAAACCGGTAAAACCCCAACTAACTGAAAATCCTGAAAAAACATTTATTAAAAATAATTTAAAAACTCCAAAAAAAGAGTTGGGATGGTAATAAACAATCCACTCCCAGGGAAAAACGTTTCCAGTCCAGAGGAAGGTCTCCTCAGCGGAGAGAAAGATCTCTAGGTCGAGAAGACAAGTCTCCCCAAAGGGAGCCCTCTGAAAAAAGAAACAACCTTAGAAATAGGGATAATTTGAAAAAACCTGATAGATATCAAGATGTTGATACACGTCCCTCTCGATCTTTTCAGACTTCCTCACAGAAATCGGAAAGAAGAGGACGGTCAGAACACAGAGAAGAGCACGTCAAGTCCAAAGACAAGGAACCTGCTCATCAAAGTAAAAAATTACAATTTCCCAGAAAGAAGGTAGCAAGTATTAAAATTAAACATGCTGAGAATTCTGAGGACACAACTGAAAAACGGAGAGTGGGCCCAGACAATGCTAGACAGCGCAGCAGAAGTGACCATAGCTCCCAAGATCCTGATGAATCTTCTGGAGACAGTGGACACAAATGAATACATTCAGGTGGAAACTGCATACACATGAGTTAGTGTGCCCCATAAACTATATGAAATAACATTATGTATAGAGGGAGATAAAACTAGGAAAATAAAAGGTCTCTTTTAATGAAAACTTTCTAAAGGCTATGACATCCTGTTAGCTGAGAAAGACTGGCCACCAGAGTTTGTCAGGGAGTGCCCTCATGGCGAAGAAATGATTATGCCTGCCTTCTCAAATCATATTCCGATTCATAAAAAATACACATTGGCAAGAAAATGGGCAGTGGCCCAAGCACCTGCTATATATATAAAAATCATGTAGGATTGGATGAGGACTCTCCCACCACAAAATCCAGTTAAAAATCAGCCCACTGCACAAAGGCAGTACCCAGTTAAACAAGAAGCTAAAAAGGAAGTCAGGGAGATCCTAGATCAACTTGAATATCAAGGGGTGATTGAAACATGCACCTCACAAATGAACAATCCTTTGTTTCCTGTCTCCAAGCCAGACGATTCACATCGTCTAGTTTTGGACTACAGACACCTTAACTCCTGTTGTAAAACATTTGCAGTACAAAACTCACATAGTGCAGCACTGATGAATAACATTGTGCGCAAAAAATATAAAACGACATTAGATATCTCGAATGGATTCTTCTGTCAAAACATTGCACCTGAAAGCAGGTATTTAACCGCTTTCTCAATAATGGGATCGCAAAAACAATTTTGCCGACTCCCACAGGGATTCAAGAATAGCCCGGGATTATTCTCAGCAAGAGTAACAGAGTTACTACAAATATATGATGAGGCATTATCCTATGTCGATGACATCTATCTCACAGATGATGACCTGGAGACTCACTTAAAAAGAGTGAACACCATAATACTTGGGTTTGCATCAGAGGGTTACAAATTCAACTTTAAAAAGTCATTAATTGCCCATCTAACTGTCCTATTTTTAGGATATGAATTATCAAGTGAAGGCAAAAGCCTGGCAGACAATTTCTTAGAGAAATGTGCTGTACTCCAAGCACCAAAAAAGCTGAAGAATTTACAATCAATACTAGGTTTCCTGAATTTCGGAAGAACATACATTCTAAATTATGCAGAGAGGGTTAAACCTCTCTATGAATTGATAAGACAAGATTTCAAACAAATCAATTGGACTCAGAAACACACAGAGATTTTGAGATCATTGCAAACAGACATGTTAGCTAAAACAAAATTACAAACTCGCAAAAACATACGCAATCTTGTAATCCGAGTCATCCCAGGAAGATGCAGATTCACATACCTGACCTCTAATAAGGGAGAAATGGTACCTATAGCTTACAAATCACATTTGTACACTCAAGCTGAAATGAAAGTCAGCTCTACTGAATAATTTCTGACAGCGGTTCAAACTGCTGTAGCAAAAGAAAGAGCCCTAGCCCAAGGCAAGAGAATATCTGTTTATACAGCAGAATCAGCCCTTGAGGCATTAACAAGTCCACGTAATCTGAATACAGTGGCATTAGATCCAAAATGGATACAATGGGAAAATTATTTTGCTACAGAAGACGTGAAATACTATTTTGACCCGAAACTGAAAAAACTAGATGATCTAGAATATGAACAAGAATATCCTTGGCCAATCGAAATCCTGCCTCTGGAACAATACACCTGCATAATCTATATGGACAGATTCGCACAACACTACGATGTAGATAAAAAATCCTACAATGCAGCGTGCGCGATTGTTAAAGGTCGCTGGCGCTCTGGTAAATTCAAACCAATGATCACCAAAACTGAATGACTCAGAAACTGTTCAGCTCAGCGAGCTGAAATAAGATCTTTAAAGATGGTGCTTGAAAATGCCAATCGCAAATTCCCCACACTAATAGTGTGTGATTCGTATTTCTGCGTCAAGTCTTTCAACAGTGACATGCAGACATGGATTAAAAACGGTTACAAAGATGACACAGGTGTAACAATAAAGCATAAAACGCTTTGGGAACAGGTAGTTCTTTTAAAGAAAGAACTACAAAAGACTCACGTGATACACGCACTGAGTCATCAACGTGATGGTGTTCACGTTGCAGGGAATTCATTGGCCAACACAGCCACAACGGAAGCGGTTTAACCGGCTTCCGTAGCCACTGAAAAGCGTTCAGAAAAACACATAGATGGGGAAACCATGCTGTCGGTAAAAGCCTCATTAAAAGGCGATTATGCAGCATTACCTCTCAACTATCCACTCAGTAATATATACATAATTGATGCAAACTCCGTTCCTTTTGCTCAAATCCCTGGAGTGGGGGATAGAGTAATTCCAAACACAAACCGGAGAATCTTCTTGCTACAAGAAGCACACATGGGATTGGGTCTGAGGCACCAAGAGATCCTAAAATCTCTGATAGAATTACAATCAAAGTACTGGTGGCCGGGAATGAGCGTAGATATCTACAATTTTGCAAGAAATTGTGCGGACTGCAACAGAGATCGCAGTTGTGAACCGGACCAGACAACAGCCCAGATACCACTATTAGAGAGCATCAGGCTATCTATAGCGCAAAAATCCAGCCGGAGAAATGCGCTCCCATAATTATTAAGACTGAATTCACTTAAAAATGTAGACCCCAGCGCTCGGCTGACGCCAGAACTGTTATAAGAGATTTGCGAGTCTTTATCGGCACATACGCAATTGGCATGCTACATTCTGATCAGGGTCCTGCGTTTAGCTCTCGAGCTTACAAAGAGGCCATGAACAGCATGGGCATTGCATTGCGGTACTCTTCTCCCTTCCATCCTGAGGGAAATGCGGTAGTGGAAAGATAAAAACAGGACATAAAGCAATCTATAACGGCGAGGGTATTAGGTTCGGGTGATGGGTGGGTCAAACATTTAACAAGTGTCCAACGTAGTCTTAATAATCTGCCAAGAAATTCTCTTAAAGGTCTCACTCCATACAAACTATTGTTCGGCACTAGAATGCACATTCAGGATCTTGATTGTCACACTTCAGTGGTAGAAGAAATATCCTTTGATATCAAAGACCGTTTGGCTGTTTTACAGGATTGAAAAGAAACAAGAAAAAACCTGAGTAACAAAGTTGAAACAAAAGTCGACAGACAGTGAAGAAAAACCACCTGTCCCAGCAAGACCTGTCTGGATTCCAAAGATTGGGGATCTGGTCAGAGAGAAGATCGCGGTGAAGAAGGAATTTGGGCCTTCTTACAGAAAAGCAGTACCTATCTTAGCTGTCAGCGGAACAAGATCAGTTGTACTACCGCCCCTTGCTGGTAAAAAGGAGAACAGAGTTGTATCCATCGACCTGGTAAAACCACAATCATGTGGCCAATAATAAGTAGTAGGCCCAGTGGACTCCCAAGAAATAGCAGAATACCGAAATTTGCTACAATCCAAGAGGCTCAAACTGAGAGACTAATCACATTTGATAAACCTGCAGTGAATAACAAAGGACTATGCAATAATGCCATGGAACGTGTGCCTCTTGAAACCCAAATTGCAACAGTTCGTCAAGAAACACCAGTCTACAATGATGTAGCCTCTGACTATGCTAATGAAACAAAGAAAAATGCGAAAGCAAATGAAAATCCAGAAATAATTCCAACAATTGACAGAACTGCATCTGGCTACTTCATCAACTTCAACGACTTCTCTGAAGATCCAAGCGAGCATGAAGAAACGCCTGCAACAAAAACTTTCGAAGACAAAGTAATTGAATTTTTTCACCAACTAAAAGAAACATATCTGATTTCACCATAGATTGAATTTTGGATTGTGTTAGGTGTACTTACTCTCCTGCTTTGGCTCATCATGGTTCTATGTTTGGGAAAATTCATAGATGGAAAATATAGTACAATGGACACAGCAAGTCAGAACATCAACTTGGTCCTAAAGCCTCACACATCCTCCCACATCGAGAAAAGAGAACTGTCATCAGTAAACATCTCAGCCAATCCAATACCTGGTGGGGTAGCATGGGACAGAACTGATTATGACATTTTTGGCCCGGTTGAGCTCTTGAAATATCCACACCAGTTCAAGGTTTCATTAAGTGACTTTGTGACACCAAGTACCTTCTCTGATGATTGGGACTTTGAAAACATCAATAATATGATGTCAGATTTAGTAATGTCAGCCAAATTTACAGAACATGATTACTTACAGGGTTCATCGAATTATGAAGAGTTATACTGTTATAATCATTATGGTGATCACTATTTGCATAAAACTGCTCAGCCTAGAAATGTTTTATCTTATAACCAATGGGAGCACTGTCCAACTCCGCCAAAAGGCAGCACTTCTCAGGGTTTAATAACAGTGATCCAGAAACGTTTTATTTTAAAATGTTAATTAGGACAGGAATGAAAACAATGTTGACAAATACTAAATTGATTTATTCTGAAAAGTTTTATGACAACATGTCCACATTTGGTTTCGAATTTTGGAAAAACACCATTGAAACAAAAACGATCTGGGGTACCAAAGAGTGGCAAGTACAAGGCCTAGAAGCATTATTTAGGGCCTGCATGATCCCAGAACAAATGATATTCTTGAATGACACAATTCAACAAACTACTTGTCTTGGCCTAGCTAAGATAAAAGACTTAAATACACCGTCTATTCCGAAACCCATAACTGATAGTGATAGCACTACAGATGTGGAGATAGACGTATCCCATATTTTACACCAAAACAGAACACATCCTGATTGGAAAAAGTGGTTGATCTAGCCAACAGACACAAATGACTGTCAAGATAGATTCCTGAACAAAACACATGGGTTCAAAATGACCAGGCCAGACCCAAGATACTCCCAGAGACAACATCCAGGGATAGTTACAACATACAGTGTAGGGAAACTATGCCTTGAGTGGCTATAGAAATCCACACTGGCTGAAATTAAGCAACACTTGACTTTACTTAAAGACGCTGCTGACTTGCGTGATTTCATATTGGGACCACACAAACAGCGTCAAAAACGTTTCATAGCGGCCGGTATATATGATGCGTACAACAAAGCTTGGAAAGTAATGCAAATTGAAACAGCAGAAAAAATACGAGAAATTGATCGTATAAATTTGGAAAAATCACTTTCTGTAGTGGACAATGGGTTAACGACTCTGTCCTCCAGAATATATTCAATGGACAGCATTGTATCATCTGCTTTTGATATAATAGAGCAAGACTTACTAATTTTACAACATGGTCAGTCTCAATTACGTTCTATTGTACAGCTTGGGTGGACATTTCAAAATCTGCGTTCAGGCTATGTACCATGGCGTTTAATCAACACAACGTCATTATTCGGTATCTTTAACCTTACTGATAAACAAATCAGTTTGGCACAAAAAGGAGCAGACTATACGATTCTGAGCATTGAAAAACTTGAGAGATTACCATTGACAATGTCAGAGAGACCTGTCATTGAATGGATAATACACGGAACAATTACAATTCCGACAACAACTTTCCAGTTTAAATACTGCCAAGAGTATATACCTGCGGGCCAGTATGAAAGGTTGGGTAAAGAATACATAAAATCAACCTGGGATTTACCTTATACACACAGATGTTGTAGCGAAGGGAAAAAGGAGGTATTCCTTAGTGGTAACAATTGTAAAAAATCACTAAGCGGTACACTTCTGTGTCAAGGTATTAATTTGCATGGAGCCTGCAAAGGGTCTTCAAATAACGTTTCATGTCACCTGCATGGCACACCTGCAAAACAGATAGAGCCATTTTTTAGACAACTTTCTAATGGCAGTTACGTTTTAGTAAGTGACCACAGCTGTTGTGGCATGCTGCCAGGAAAAGCCTATCTGACAAACGTAACTTCCAGGGCCGTTTGCTGTATGCAAGTATCGTATCCACACAGCAATCCAGATATGGGGGCTGCATTATGGACTTCCTTGAATATCTCTTCTATTCGAATTGATACTTTAAGCAGAATGAAGTTTATTCCTTTACAGACAACTGTGCCTTTAACGTCATCAAAAGAAATGTATGATCTGCAAATGGCAAGGACATCGGCAGAAATACATTCCCTTTTATCGACAAATTGCCCCGTGCATTTCGTAGAAATGTTAAGCCAAATCTTAAACATTTCTGATACCAGTGGCATCGCACATGTATTTAAGACAGTTTTTTTCGGGACTGTTAGCACCCTTTGAAACAGTTCTGGGCATCTTCCCGAATTTTGTCCATTCAGTCTTTGGCGGCCTACCCTTAATCTTGGGACTCGAGGCAGGAATTTTATTTTTGTTCCTTCTGCTCCGATATGGCAAGCCAATCCACAGACAAGACTCCAGCAACGATGGAAGAAACGATCCTAGCAATACGATACAGAGACCGTATCACTAAGGTCCTCGGATTGGCCCGGCTAAGAGATCTGAATACAACCTGGTTTCTTTCATTCAGACCTATCTGGCAAGATTGCATCTTACCTGTGCTTCGATGTCTGCTATGCGGAGAAGAATGCTTGTTGGACGTCTGTCTTACACTACCATCAGCAGTACCAATGGATATCGATACTTTGCTAGGTCCTGTAACGACACATGCATCGTGTTGTCCCCAGCGGCTACCGATTCTGATGACGGCATTCGTTGAGACTTCACCACTACGAGTAGGTGGCAGTGAGGTACAAGAGGAAAGCAGCACCAAACAGGTACAACCTTCTGCGAGCATTGCTGATCCAAACATCGATGATAGCAATCACGCAGAGAACTGCACAGTTGCAGTATTTTCGAACTTGGTCGAACTTTCACCTGATGTTGTAGACCAATTTTTTGCGAGTCTGTCTGAAATGAAGTTCTCCCCTGAGCAACAAGAATGAAAATTTTTAACAAGCACACAGCGTTCCCTGAACTCTGAATTCGGCCTTCAGTTTTGATAAACAAAGCTACCGAAAATATTTGGAACTATTTTTTTTTCCCATGAAAGCGAAATTATTTTTTTCCCTTTTTCAAAATATTTACTTTTTTGGGCACATGGTACTCTGCTTAAAGTAGAACTATTCTTAGAGAAAAGAGCTTCTGTTTTTAGGATACTAGAGACAATATTTTACCTCAGCCTATAGCACATATACAGCATTTTGTATAAATATTTAATGGAATGGTCTCGACCTTCTTTTCTGTATTAAGAGCCATTTCATGTGTAATTTTCACAATTCATTCAGCGGATATAAATATGCATTTAACTGAATGATGACACTGCTTGAAAAGCGTACAGTACCAACACTCATTTTCGTGTATTTACCATATACCATTTCAAATGCGAAATATGTATTTTGGGGTGGGTTGGAAAACACACATGCATCGTTATATGTTTACTATTGCTTAGTTTTTAGTATTGATGGACATTAATCCGTTGAGTGGGTGTTGTATTTCTATCTAGGACCCTAACTAGATATTCCTTATTCATGCCCTTATGTGGTTATAATTAATAATATCCTTATAAAGGCATAAGAATCATATCCATATTCAGTAATAGCCCAAGCAGTCCAAAGCACATCACAGCTACTCCCATCGACTCCTTGAATGTACAACGCGTTCTTTAAACAAACCAAGCCTCCAGCAGCCCGGGAAATCCCCCCCTGCTTTTGTTTTGATTTGAACAAGAACTCCGGGAGTCCAGAAAGAATTGTTAGTTCTTAGTGACGTCTTATGTCTAACCTTACGTCAAACTCAGCACCTTTCAGGTATAAATATACCAACAGTTGCTTTAATCAAGCACACGGTGGTTTGGAGCAGAGCGGCTATCTACTTGCCCGAGAGCCCAGCTGATGCGAGAGCCCACGGAAGCCGCCCCGCCCGTTTTGACGCACTGAGAGAGACGCTGTCTTTTTCTCCAGCCGAGAAAATCCAGCTCCGGTGTTTCCAGCCACCCTTGCGGGTTGCTGGGGGATCGAGTCCTGAAGAAAGAGATACCAGACCTCCCACATTCTATTACCAAGGTACGGAGCTGACTAAACCCTTAAGAGAATTCTTGATGCAGATTCTTGGCAAAACAATCTTAACCAACTTAACTTAAACTGCTACTTACTTACTCCTTCCCAAGTATTAGGCTTAGGTCAGGTACACCGGGGTAGGCGTAGTTGGAAGCACCAGTTGAGTACGTTAGTCAATGTTTTATGTATGTATATATTTTATCCATTTTAAAGTACCATATGGCTAAGAAACCATATCAATGCTTTTACAGTATTATTTCATAATACTACTTTTACTGTACGCACTTTACTTTATGATAAGTATTGCAATTGTGGCAATTCATTTTTCTTGCATGAGAAAGAAGACTGCTCAATACAGAACACCTTTTATTGAAAACGCCCGTCTCTCTATTTCTCTGCACTCTGGTGAAACTAAGTATGCACGATTGACTGAGTGAAATAGCTGTCTATTGTTTTCACACAACTCTAGAGATACACTCTTTTCTGAGGGAGCAAAGTTGTCATGTTTGTATGATTGTCAGAAGCTAATCCCTTCTTGTCTAAATCCGGAGAGTTAACTCTTTCCTGAATATTCAAGAAAGTTTCTAGTGACCTCTGAGCTAGCTGGCAAAACTAATTAAGTCTAATATAGTCAGTAGAGACCTAGTCGACCTCAGTCCTACGTCTACACTGCTGTTTATATTATTCCAATGCGCAGAGCCTATTGGGAATATAGGAACTACACTACAATATATACACCGCCCATGTCACCAGAGACAAAGTCTCACTTTTTTTTTAGATCGAATTAGAAGTGGTATTTTAGCAACAATATACACATGTACTCCTAAATCAGGAGTCTTTATGGTATTGCTGTATAATACAGGTAAAATGTTTTTTCAAGTGTGCATGGTGCTGCTTCACTTAACGTGGTTTTTCCAGGTACATAGCAACTTTGGTGAAATATACCACAATAGTTTAATATTGAATGAGAAAAACAACAAGGGATATGGAACAGGTATCCAGAACTTAGATTACTCTGAACTGGAGGTACTCACAGACTAATAAAGGAAAGATTTCACAATGCTGGGGCTGAAGAGTCACATTGAGAAAATGCAGTGGCCCATTCCTTGTATAAGTCATGATGTTCTTGAAGATGGCTAACATACGTCAGAGTGTGTACATCAAAACAGCTGTATGTTTGAAAGCTATAATTGATTAACCAGAAGAAAGCCTCTTATTCACTGGCAGTCAATAACTTTCATTTGTACCATGCAGCGGTCAAGTGCATTAAAAAACAGAACTGTGGTCCTGAATGAAACGCAGGTAGTGGTCAGCTAGAATGTGGGCGGAGTCCATGGTGTTCCTAAAAAAAATATATATATATTCTGAAAATATTTGTTGCTCTTTCACTATCAAGTAACTGCATCTAAAATAAAGCACACACCAGAAAATGCACTTTTTCAGGGTATGAAACCTCTTTTGGTTAATGCGATCACTGCAGAGATCTGTGTGTGTAACCAGAGAGCTACACAACTCTTGGTTGGTGCAGTGGAGAATAGTGCCTTGTGTATTTTTAGTGCTTGTCGTCCAAGCCAGTGTCAGAAAGCACTATGAATATGTAAGTCATTATTTTAAACTTGCATTATACAAAATAGTTACATAGATTTTATTGTTTAAATTATAATTGTTTATGAAAATTAATCTCATATAATAAACATTAATATTAAAAATAACTTCAAAATTTTGAGTCGTATATCTTAATGAAACTTTTTAATACATTTTAAAATTCAATTATGAATTCAAATGCATGTATTAAATAAATATAATTTCAAAAAAAGATTATTTATATAACAGAATACAAATAATACAATGGTATTGTTATTAAGAACTACTAAAAACAAATATTAAAACATAAAAACTACATTTTAATATGCATTACTAAAAAAATATATGTCAAAGACTAAAACAAAAAAATTGTTTAAGAAACAATTAGAAACATTAAAGAAATCAATTATAAAATTCATACTTTTTAATTAAATCCAATCAAAATAGTTATGGAAATATTTGTCAAAAAATTAAATTCAAAATCCAATCTAAAAACATTTTAAAAGAAAAACACGATTCTAATATGCTACTTTAAGTTCAGTCCTACAAACATTAGGTAAAATACTGTTTAGGGAGGGGGGCAAATATACTTCAATCAAGTCTAACAAACATTGAGGAAAGTGCATAAATGGGCTGGGGAGGGTCACATTTACTATTTTACCCTAGCCTAACAAACATTAAGAAAAGAGCATATATGTGGGGAGGCACATTCACTACACCCAAAAGATATAGGTACTCATTAAAATAGTTTTAAGAAAGAAAAATAATTAAAATAAATCACGTTTTAAGTAAATCTATTTTTTAAGTATATAAATTGTGAAAGAAATATTTGAAATAATCAAAAATATCTTAAAATAAAATGTATACTCACCCATAAAAACATACAAACATTTAACCAATTCTCTAGATCATGAAATAACTATTAGAAATATATTTCCATCTAAATTGTTGCAAACATAGAAATTACATTACAAAATAAATGTAAAAAACAATAATCCTATTACAAATATATCAAAATAATAAAAAAAACAGTCATTTGTCAATTTAAAAACTAACATAAATAAATTCAATTACTTAATTTGGTTTTAATATGTTATTTAAAAAGCACATACCCATCCCCCCAATAATCCCACACCTTGAATTAAACATTTAAAACACAAATCAATGAACCATAAAATAACAAATAAATAACAATATAAAACATTTGAAAAATGTACATTTTAATCGAATAACCTAATTATTATACAATTAAAATACAAAAAACATCCACCCAATGCTCCAATAAACCTCATAACCCAAACTTACATTTTGATATGTAAATACAGAATGTATTAAATAAACACAAACAACAATGAAAATACATAAAATAATCAACAAATCAATTATGATTAATATACAATTAATTTAGAAAAAAATCTACCTCCTTGGCAATGCCTGTTCAGAAGAACAACAAAACCCAAAAGAGAAAATGTAGTTCAAGTTTACGCACCTGGAATAGGTACTGGAAAAGAGAATCTTAGCCATTAGCTGGTAGGGGACTGGAAGCTCTGTTTCGTCTCTGTGGTTGAGGAGTACATCTGAAAGGGGCGCTGGCAGAGGAGACACTTATTAGAATGTACTGGAGGAATCACAGGGTAACAGAGGATTTAATCACTTGGGCAAAAATATCAAGGCATCTGAAGAGTTGGGAGCCAGAGTGGGCTGTATGGAGTCAGACACGCAGGACTCAGATGATAGCATTTGAAGGCATTTAAGTGAAGTGGGAATGGGGTGGAAAGACACAAATAGCAGGTCAGGAGGTGAAACGGTACATCCATGGAACAAGGGAAGAATAGTTAAATACATACTGTGTTGTTTGGATGGCGAGGGACTGCAATATAGGACCAAAATGTATGAAATACATTTCAGTGTAGTATAGAAGCAGGTGACACTAATGCTATTGTTACTTATCAGTTCTTTAACCTGTAACAAAATGTAAAATAAATATGTTAAAAAATGCAAAATTAGAAAACAAAGGGGCTTATTATTAAGTCCCCCGCCACGTATCAGAAACAGTATCGCCCAACATGCTGTTGGCGGTCCAGTAAGAGCCATTACGATGAAACCGCCACCAAGGCAGTCACAATGCCTATGTTTTGCATTGCGGCGGGTGCGGCTGGCTGCAGCACCCTCTGCAATGCAAAATAGGGACACCTGACATATCCCTGCACAATGTGGCAGGCACCTTACATATCCCTGCACCATGCGGTGCCTGCCACATGGTGCAGAGATATGTAAGGGGACGCCATAGGTGCCCCCCATCGCCTATATATCGGAGAGCCATTGGCCAAACTCCCTTTCCGCCTGCCTTTTCATGGTGGTTTGCCAGCCTTGAAAAAGGCAGGCAGAAAGGGACATCATAATCCCTTTGCCAGTGCCTGGTAGGCACTACCACCGTTGTAGGGATATGATTCCCCTCAGACGGGCTCCTTGAGCGCGCCCGAACCGTGGCGTTTGCTCCTTCGGACCGCCAACAAAATGCCTGTCATTGTAATATAGTTAAGGTCAAAGTATGCTACAAGGGACTTTCAGAAGGTAGTCAATCTTAGTCATGAGTCGTACATATGTAACACACTCAAAAGAATCCACAGGATATCATGCTTAGTGAATATTTGAAATAAATCAGTGGAAGGTAAAAAGAGAACACACAGAGAGAGAAAATATATTCAGAAAACTTTACTGATGGAAAATAAGATTGGGGAGACAGATACCAAAAAATGAATTCAAGCAGCAGTCATGAACAGAGATAGACAATAGTTACTCTACAGTTCACAACTAAAAAATCAGACTCCTGGTGAATATAACAAACAACCAAAAATAATTAATAGAAAAAATGGTTATGTGTTTGTGCCAACGCAACGTTTCTGGAGATGATGGAGGTGTCGACGTTTCGGTCTAATGGGCAGTTGTCATGTAGACCTTCATCAGGACAGAATATTTCATTGCTGAAAAAACTCCCTACATTAAAACAATGAATTCGAATTAATAACAAAGCATGTTAACAGTCACTAAAGTTATACATACATTAAAAAACTCCATGTGTCGGGCACAAACTTAATGTCCAATCAATACCAAACAAATTACCCCTTCCTGGTAATGCTTGGAAAAAACAATCATTAGACAGTTTACTCTGGGTGGATCTCTTATTTATCAACCACCAGGTCCTTCGGGTCCTTTTCTTAAAGCTCTTCTAGAGACTTTGGTTCCCCGAGCAGTGAGGTTTTCGCATTTTTTACTGCTTGGTGATCTTAATATCCATGTTGATCGTCTTGAACTTCACGAAAGTAAGCTTCTAAATGATTCCTTTGATCTGGCCTCTCTAACTCAATGGGTTTCCTCCCCTACACATATAGGCGGGCACACTCTTGATGTCATATGTTCTAACTTTCATGTGAAGGTTGATGACCCTCAAATTCTAACTTGGACTGATCATCGGCTGATTAGATTTACTTGGTCGACCAGGAAGGATATACCCAAGTCTTGCAAGAATACGTTCCCCCCCAAGATTAATGTAGGTAATCTTAATACCTGGCTAGATCAGAATAGACCCATCCTGGGAGGGGAATTGGATCCAGCACTTCAAGTTTTTGATGGTTGGCTGCGAGCAGGGATCTCCGCCTCATCGAAAGGGTCAAAATCGGGTAGAGATAGGATGACTCCCTCGCAACCCTGGTATTCGCCCCAATTACGCATTCTTAAACTTGCTTGTAAGAAATTGGAGCGAGCATGGAGGGTGGTCTATTGCCCACAAGCCAAGGTAGCTTACCGTTCGGCACAACGGGATTACTATGCTAGTATTAAACTGGCTAAATCTGAATACTTTGCCAGAAGAATTGAGAAAGCTAATAATAACAGTCGGGAAATTTTTTCCATAGTTAAGAGCTTTCTCTCCCCTTGTGCTGAACAAATAGTGGTGAAACCCTCTACTGAATGGTGTGAGAACCTCTCCTCTTTTTTTCTAACAAAAATTGCTAAAATACAGCAGAGTCTTAGAGCTGTCAGTGGGGAGAGCAGGCTTGCTGATAATGTTAGCTCTATAGTACCGCCTATTTACACTATGGAGAGATTTACCCCCCTCAGTAGAAGACACCCTGTCTGGAATTAAATCTTTGCGATCCGGTGCCCCCGGTGATATTTGCCCGGCCCGGGTGTTGGCTGAAGTGGCAGAATCAGTGGCATTAGAGGTCTCACAAATAATGAGTCTATCCTTTAAAACATTCAAGGTTCCCGAGGAATGGAAACATGCAAAGCTTCTTCCTTTGTTGAAGAAAACGGGCGCCGATCCTGCTGTGCCAGGCAACTATAGACCCATATCTCTGCTTCCAGCCATGGCGAAAATCGGAGAGAAACTTGCCTTTTGTCAGCTGAATGCCTTTGTGGAATCATCGGAGGCTCTCCACCCTGCTCAGTCCGGCTTTCATGCAGCTCATAGCACGGATTCGGCCCTGGTGGAGATCACAGAGGCAATTAGAGAGTGTTTGGACAGTGGCGGCAGAGCGGCTCTAATTTTATTGGACCTCTCTGCCGCGTTTGACACTGTCCCGCACTCACTCCTCCTGTCTCGATTGGCTGAGATTGGTGTGCTGGGCTCAGCACTAGAATGGGTGAAATCTTTTTTGTCCGATAGGTCCCAGCAGGTTTGGATCCCACCTTTTTCTTCCTCGGCCAAACCTCTTACTACTGGGGTTCCCCAGGGGTCCACATTAAGTCCCTTGATTTTTAATGTGTACCTTACTCCACTCATTGTGCTGGCCGAACAAATGGAGGCCAAAATTATAGCGTATGCAGACGATACGCAACTCTTATTTACATGGCCCGATGAATCACTCAACACTGAGGTCATTTGTTCTTGTCTTTCTGCGGTTTTTAACTGGTTAGCTATGGCACAGCTAAAATGCAACGAAGACAAAACTGAAATTCTGTTGTATGGCCAATTTCCGCCCAATTTTAGAGAACTCTTATGGCCTTCTGATTTTCCTCAACCAAGTTCAGTTACCATTCCTGCAAAGAACTTGGGTGTATGGTTTAGGGAGGTATAGACGTTGTTTTTTGACCTTTATATACTTCTGCTGCAAGGTGAAGAGATTCAAGCCTTGCTCTATGGTCCCTAGGCCCTTTTGGAACCCAAATTGAAAGTCACTTAACACCCCAGTTTCATCGGCCCAGCTTTGTAGTTTAGCTAAAATCCCTCTTCCCAGAATTTTTATAGAAGAGTCCAATAAGGAGATTGGCCTATAGCATGTACAACTTAGCCTGTCCCCTTTCTTAAATATTGGGACTATTGTTGATGTAAACCAGGTAGGTATTGGGCTATTTGCCAAAACGGCATTAAAGAGCTGAACTAACAGTGGCCCCCATAATTCGACGTTAGCCTTATAGAGGTCGGCTGGTATACCGTCTGGTCCTGCTGCTTTGCCCCCCTTGGTCGCCTTTAAGCTTGCTGTAACTTCAGGAAGGGTTACAGTCAAGGTTCTAGATGTGTCTAGATTTAGCGACCCCATCTCCTGGCCTACTTCAGAGGTTAGTTCCACAGCCATGTAAAGGGAGGAAAAATGGGCCACCCACTCATCTTCGGAGATGGCAATTTCCATGCGTGCTTTTTGTTCATATAGGAGGGGGGTGTTGATAACCCTCCAAAAAGCAGCCGGATCCTTCGATTTTGATGCGTCGCATAGGTTATCCCATGCCTCCCTTTTTATCGAGGTCTTCCTATCCCTTAATGCTAGGTTATAGTCCTTCCTTGCAATTCTAATTTGGTTTACGTCCTTTGGTCTATTATGAATTGCATATCTAAGCTTTGTTAAGGCTCTAGTGCACTTCCTATCAAACCATTTCCTATTGGACTTTAGGGAATTTTTCCTATTAACCCACAGTGCTTCCTTAATTTTACTAGAAATAATGCTAAAATGGGTTATTATTTCACATTTCTCTGCGTATTCATCTAAACAGATGGAAAAGCTACTCATGCAGTTAGTCAGTATTTTATACAGGAAATCATCTGGGACCAGTCTGCTCCATTTAAGGTTGTAACCATTTTGAGCACCCACCCTTACGTCCTGGACCATTTGGTTCTGACATTCTCTAATATCAGCTACGGTAAATAAGTTTTCCATTTTTAATACCTGTGGCAGATGATCACTCAATGGTAGATCCATGATGTTTGCTCTAATCAATCTGTTTGCAGAGCTAAGTGTGCATAAGCTAAAATCAATAATGGTTGAAGCACCCCGCCCGACAAAGGTTGGGGCAAACATCGTTGTGTGGTGTGCTAATTCGTTTACAAAGCCAAGGTTAAAGTTAAAAATCATTTCATTCAGTAAGTCGCCTAGTAGGGTGTGTTCAAAATGCGTCAAATTGACGTCTTGTTCCAGCATTAGACCACAAATACCCTTTTGGCCCTTTTTGCAGAGAGTACAATTAAAATCACCCCCCCATAATAACATAACTTCCGCCCTCTTACTCTTGTCAAATTCATTTTGCATTTCTAGGGCTAGTGTATCAAGTACATCCTTAATCATGCTATCTGAACAGTTATTATAGAAATTAAAAAGAACCATCTTTGGACCCTTCCTTGTATATATCACAATTTTTTGGTAATAGCTGGATCCAGGGGAAAAAACAATTTTATCATATACTAAAAGATTAGATATGTATACAATCAACCCCCCCTTGGGTCTTCCGTATACTCCGCCCACCGCAGGGGTAAAGTATGTCTTGTAGCCATTAAGGTGTATCGGCGTGGTAGCCCAAGTTTCTTGAAGGGCTAGTATTCCCACGTCGGTAATGGCCTCATCCCAGCTTGGATTTGTAATCTTTTGTTTTAACCCAGCCACGTTCCAAAATAATACCGTACAGGAATCTTTATCTACAGAAGACATATCTACAGTATCCCCTAAACTGTTGGCCTGGCTCTCTTGTATGTACTCATTCCCCCCCTGTATTTCTGTGGTTTCCTCATCCCCCAGACAGCTTGTAGAATCCAGGACTACGGGATTAATAGGTAGCCGGTTATCTTCCTTAATCTTGGGGAGTCAGTCCACTGCTTCCAAGCAGTCAAACCGATTATAACATGGGAAAAACGGGGGAATTTGGACATTGCCTATCCATCCTGGATCATAACCCTATGGGTGAAAATAAGGAGGCCTGCCTTTGTGTTTCACAATGTTCCAGCCATCATCATGCCTCCCATTCCACAGTGTATTGTGGTAGTTGTTATCAGGGAACTGGCCAGTATTACCACCATGGCGTCGATTTTCCCTGGTCCAACTCCACCTATTATCCGGTTGTTCACCCTCCGGGTAAAAATAGGATAATGGCCTAGCCACAACTGACAAACCGTAATTTCTTGGGGGCCTTGATGTAATAAATTCTGCGGTGCGGGGATTCTCAAATGTTATTACCACACAATCACCTTGTATCCTTTTTTTATTATTATTGTACCCCACCCAGGGAGCCCTTTCAACCATAAGGATATTGCTTTTGAAGGCCGGGGGGAGAGGATAGTTATCATTTAGCCAATGTATTGTTTTATTTACTAGTCCCCCATTGTTTTCAAATGATTTATCAGCAGGTTGGGGTACTCCAGTAAGGACCACAACATATGTTGAGGCTTCTGGTGGTAAATGTATGTTTCTACGTGTCTCCCTCTTTTCTTCATTAACTTTATCCTTAGGAATTTGCGTGGATGGCGCTGTTTGGTCAATTACGGTGGGATTTTTAGGTGTTGGTATAACTTTTGGAGGTGGGTTAGTGGTGGGTTTTGGAGGTGGAATAGAGGTAGTTTTTAAAGATAGATTGGTATTACCATCGCTTTTAGCGGCTGTGGGTGGTCTATTCGTAGTTGATTTCTTTTCAGGAACTTTATTGTTCAAATTAAAGCTAGGGGCACTAATATCTTTATGGATATTAGTCAATATTGTTTCCAGACATCGTAGCCTGACCTCAATGGGTTCCAAGAGAATTTTTAGCATTGCAAAGATGTTATTATTAACCATGCTTAGGCTACTGCTGTCTTCGTTCCCTCCAGCTTGATTATCAACTACCCCACTTAGTTCCAATATCCCCTCCAAACTGCTATCCAAGATAGTTTCATCTGGCAAACTTAATGTTATGCCCACACTTACCCGGGGGCCACCCGCGGCACCATTAGTATTAGTGTGAGCGTCTGGGTTTGTGCATACATTTAATAGGGTGGGATCCGGCTGGATTGGGTCATGGGTCTTACCAGTCTGGGCTTTTTTCCCTTTGCGAGTAGTGGTTTTAGTCGACTTTTGTTTACTACTCTTTAATTTAGGGATAGCCCCCTCCTTCCTCCCCCTTTCTATTAGGGTACTATCTATGGTTTCATTTTCTGTTGCCACCGGGCCATTTTCCAGTAGCAAAGAAAGATTTGGGGTTGCCTCCAGACCTTCCTGTGAGGCAGGTAAATCGCTGCCCTGGTCTTTGTGAACCATTACAAGTGACTTTGGGACAGGTACATTATTAGGTGTACAAGCTTGTGCAATGTGACCCAGAGAGGAACGCTTTGCCATGGCTAGGTCTTGGGACACCCTTCTGTCCATCAGTATGATCCCTTCATCAATAAGGGCATGCGTGCGCACTATAAAATCATCTAGGGTGCCAGTAAGTTTTTTTGCCCCAGCTAAAGCCATACTTCTAGTCTCTGGGTGATTCATGGCAGGTCCAATATATGGCACGCTAAACGGATGTATACAACTTATAATCAATTACCGGACCAAACCCCGTGCAACAAGAGTTCAATTATGTGTGGCAGCCAACTTACAGTTATGCAGTCTCGATGTCCTTTGGCTGATCGCAACCGAGCAGGGTGCCTGGCACAGGCCAGGCTCCTCGGGCCTCTGAGGGCCTAAGAGGGCCCGCCCTTTGCCCGGGCTTCGCCCCGGGCGTCCCGCTCGCGTCCCGCGACGCTGGTCAGCTGCTCCCTTTATCGGGCGCCCTGCGCCCTGCTGGCGCGTTCCGCGTCACTCCTTCGCGCCGCCGCGGTGCCTGCCGGGAGTTGTGGTCCTCCCGGAGCGGCGACGCGATTAGCTGTACCCGGTGTGACTCTCGGCGGTGGGCGGCTTCCTCCCAAGGACTGGTGGCGTGTTGTGGCTCTGTCCGGTGGCGGCAGGTAAGTATGAGCAGTTCCCCCCGCTCTGCCGGTCAGCTGCTCCCTTTATCGGGCGCCCTGCGCCCTGCTGGCGCGTTCCGCGTCACTCCTTCGCGCCGCCGCGGTGCCTGCCGGGAGTTGTGGTCCTCCCGGAGCGGCGACGCGATTAGCTGTACCCGGTGTGACTCTCGGCGGTGGGCGGCTTCCTCCCAAGGACTGGTGGCGTGTTGTGGCTCTGTCCGGTGGCGGCAGGTAAGTATGAGCAGTTCCCCCCGCTCTGCCGGTCAGCTGCTCCCTTTAAAGCAGTCAATAATCTTGGGCCTTCCTATCTGAAAAAAAGATTCCGTCGCTACACCCCCACTCGTTCTTTACGGTCGGTTGACTGTAATTTTCTGAGTGTACCCCGTTTTCGATGAGTGCGCCTTGGAGGCCAGTCAATTGCCGTTCTCGCGGCTTCGACCTGGAATACTTTGCCTTTATCTTTGAGACTGATCCAGAATTTTGTTCCTTTTAAGAAGGCACTGAAGACGCATCTTTTCAGATCTGCTTACTAGACTTTTTTAGATTCCTCTATTTTCTTCTGGCCACCTGCTGTTTTTCCCTTTTTTTCGCGCCAGAATACTGGGGTAGTTACAGAGCGTGTTATGAAACAGCTAAATAAATAAATAAATAAATAAATAAATAAAGGATTTGAGTCAATCAATTTTCATTGAGTCTCGTAAAGTTAATATAAAGATGCTCAATATTTTAAAAAAGAACAAGGTACATTTCTTATCTTGAACAGAGAATGAAATATTTGCATTTGTACAACATTCAAAGAAACATTTAGAAAAAAGAAATCAGAAAACTGATCATACTGGATTAAGATACAATCATGTTATCATATCAACCAAACAATCAAGCAGACAATTTGTCACCTGAAATTTCTGATCGATCTGTATTCAGATTACGGTGAGCGGCAAGGGATGTGGAGCACAGTATCCACTGAACTAGAATCTAGAGAAGTGTACAGAACTCCCATTAGTTCCTAATGTCCAAAATCCAACAGGGAGGAAGGTGGCCTAATTGGGCTGGCGTATTTGAAGGCCTACTTTAAGTCTGGGATATCAGAGCCACTTCTGTTGACCAATTTTGAGCAGCAATAAATTGTACAGCGTTACTAGGACGTTCTGTGAAGAGTAAACCTATCATTTCAAAGGGCTGGTCTATGTGTACTTCATAAAACAACATGACATGTATTCTAACTTTATTAGCAGCAGTCATGACAAAAAATGTGACGGCAACATATAAGAAGAGCAATTAAATAATGCTGTTATGCCGCAGGTCAAAGGACCGATGTGCAACAGAGGCAGAGAAGTGTCAAACCAGCGATGTTTTCCCAATCTCTAAACAAAGTCTATACTAAAGCATCCCTCAACCGGTGTGCTGTATATTTAAGCAAAGCAGCACTTACAATTGCAAGCTAGTGCATAGACACAGCGTTAGACTAAAGAATAGCGGTAAAACTAATGGGAGTTATGGCTTCAATTCTAAGAAGCCAGAGAAGTTAAATGCGCTGTTTAAGAAACAAAAGGCAGATCCTGATTGGCAATATGCACTTACTTTCAAGCGTTCAATAACGCGGACACAAGGGTAGCGTCTTCCGTCTGTTAGCCGGTAAATCAATTGTCATAAGTAACCCGGGGTTTGGTATTTAAACCTAATAACCCGGTAGTGAATCAGTCTTTGTGTTGAGCGATGACGGACTAGCTCGAACCTTGTATCTCACTTCAATGTATCCCGCGGCAGGCGCCATATTGAAAGAGGATATTGCAATCACGACTTGGCATCCTGGAGGGATCTAGCTTAGTTTCATGGCAGGATGTATTAATATTTATGTTTCAAGTGAAATAACAATGGATGAAAACATTGGCTGTATATCCAAAAAATTATCGTGTGGCGGAATAAAAATTGTAATAAATATTGGAAAGCGCAGTTATGAAATTTCAAATGACAAATGGACTAGTTCTAGCTCATTTACAACAAAACATTAAAAAAAACACTAATAAATCAATCATATTAATTAAATACTGTGTTTAACATGGAAAAAAGTTAGTATCTAAAATGAGCATACTCATATTTTTGTATAAAGGGGGGGAATTTAAGAAGATTATTATTCATTGGTTCAGGGGTGGCTATAATTATCGGCTGCTTCACCTCTAAATCAGGTCCTTAGTTATTTTTGTAGAACACCGTTGAAAACTTGTAAAACACATGTTACAAAGCTCGAGTTCAGATTGAAACAGCTGATGGAAATCCCTCCACACTGTGGATTCTCCTCCAGCTTGAACACTTGCTCCAGGTTTAGAGGATTTTTCATTAGTGCCCAACTTCAAGTCATACCCTTGGCCAGTTTACAAGCTTTTGCCAACCAGGGTCATCAGAATTTAGTTAAATGCATTGAAGAAAATGGCATAGAAAAAAGCAAAATGTGGGTTTTGGTGCAATAAATATCACACATCCATGAAATGCCTAGTTCTAGTGCAGAAACGTACAGTAACAGGCCTACTGCAACCAGCAAATACCCCACTCTGAGCTAATTGTATTTAACCGGTTCGGCAAATATCACCAACTTTCACATAACTTACATTTGGGCCCTTTGGCCCAGATTTACAAAGGTTTTGCATTAGTCTGCATCAAGGAGACGTCCCATGGGTGGTGCATGGGCGTTCCTGTGCAACCACCCATGGTTTTGACGCAAAGCCATACCTACTAACAATAATAGACAGGGTTTTACGCCAAACAAGAACACATTTAAAAGCAGGCATTATAAGGAGGAATACGTTTATTTTTCCATTCTTTTCAGACTTTGCAGGTGTGCTGCACTGTACAGCACACATACAAAGTGGGAAAAGGTTTACAGCTTGCCTAGGCATAGTCTTTGTACTGGAAGGATACCTTTTCACGTGTGATGTTATTGGCAAAGAAAGGGTCAATGCATTGCTGTCTTTTTGAAGTTTAACATTTTAACTTTGTGATTGTTTTTCAATTTGCGTGAGATGATACTTTCTGTCCCATTTATATGAGTAAACATATGTGTATGAAGGTAATTAATAAGTTGCAAAGTTGCTCTATTACTTTAAAAGATTTGGTAGGTGCTGCAAGACATTTTTTATTTTAAAATTTGTTCTAGGTATATTTATGAATAAATATACCTGATACTAAGTTAAGAAACCGCGTTCACTACATGTACAATTTTTTTGAATGGTCCTTTGATAGTAACACCTGCGCATAAGGGAAGCCGTCACGTACATTTTCACTACGAGTTAAATAAGTACAAAATATGTATATTTTTGTTAATTTATGTGGTTGTCTACTTTGCTGATCTTCTCTGAATTTACATCTTATAATCCCTGCTTTTCAGAAAGTCGGGAGGCAGTACACCCACAATGCCCATTTTTCAGTGGCATTGGCTCTAGAACTAATTTGAACTCTAAATCAGATGGTTATGATATCAAAAGCAGCACGCCTGAAACATTTGACTAATGTTTTTACTTTTTTATGCTAACAGCGACACATTGCCTTGACACTGTTAGAAATTGCACAGGGTCTCCTCTGTTCCATATGCATGCCCCACCCCCATGTGCATGTGCACCGTTTTCAGGTCGCCACTGCCTGAGATGGGCACTAATGTCGTCTTGATCTCCCTGTTGTGCTTTAGCATCTAACTGTTATGGTAATTGAACCTTCAAGGGTTTTAATTGTCTTAATGTTTCAAATATTTTAAATATCTACAATTGTACGACCTGATATATTTGATGCCGTTAATGCACAACAACTGTGACAAATGTCTTTTCAAGTTAATTTCTGTTTGTCACTGAACAGTGATCTTTTTGAGACAAAAGAGAGCAAAAGAAAGGGTGTATATGAAAGAGTATTTGGATTTAATATTTGTTACAAGGGTACATGATAGATATACAACGTTGTAAGAGAACATACAAATAAATTGATCTACAAAAATTCTCTATACAACAATTGCAGAAGCTTTTCTATCTATTTACAATCTAATTTATTATCCGGTAGAAAAAGCAATCGTCGACGTTTCGGTCTCTATTCTTGCGTTTCCGAGACCATCCTCAGGACATAAAAAATCATATCTTGGGAGACCCTCAATCACGAAAATTCTAAATATAGTGGTAATGTGCGACACGGCATAAATCAAAATGATTGTATTTCTCTTAGTAGAATAACCTAAGAAAGTTGTGAAAATCTCCTATCGTATTATTCTGGCGTTTGTAGTTACAACGTTGAGTCTATCGCAGTCAGCTCTCAACAACTAAAATTAGTTTGCTGCAGCCTGTCACTTCCAAGTCAGTTCAGGAGCTTCGACGATTGCTTTTTCTACTGGATAATAAATTAGATTGTAAATAGGTAGAAAAGCTTCTGCAATTGTTGTATAGAGAATTTTTGTAGATCAATGTATTTGTATGTTCTCTTACAACGTTGTATATCTATCATGTATCCTTGTAACAAATATTAAATCCAAATACTCTTTCATATACACCCTTTCTTTTGCTCTCTTTTGTCTCAAAAAGATCACTGTTCAGTGACAAACAGAAATTAACTTAAAAAGACATTTGTCACAGTTGTTGTGCATTAACGGCATCAAATATATCAGGTCGTACAATTGTAGATATTTAAAATAATATTTGAAACATTAAGACAATTAAAACCCTTGAAGGTTCAATTACCATAACATATCTATTGCCCAAACCCTCAAGGGTATATTGGGTTGCTCACTTTTGTGTACCCCACCTTAGCATCTAACTAGCAGCTAAATAAAATTTCTTGTTTGATTCTTAGCAACCTGCTATATTCTCTCACAATTAAGGTAATTAGGGATAATCAAGGGGTAACAGCTGTTGGCCCCGGACTGTTTGTTAAGGGTTTTGGCCCTACCCTTAGCCTCAGGGGTCATGCAAGCTGCATTGTAACAGGAAGTAAATTGGATTCTAAAAGCCCTATTTGCTTTCTCCAGTTTCCACCACATGCCCTTCAGCTAACCCCCACTGAAGTATATAAGAACCTGTAATTAAGCTAAGGGTAGGAGACAGAGTCAACCCTGGGATGGTGTTGGAACTGAACAACTTCACTTATGCTACCCCATATAATTTGATGAATCGAGTTGCAAGTTCTCCTGAATAAGTAGCTTCGCACAACTTAAACCACATTAAGGTGCTTCTCAAAGCTGCAAAAGAAAACTAACAAAGACATTGTACGTTTAAGAAGCAGCGATATCCTCTGTCCGGGACAGTGGCAGGATTTGAATTTTCCTGGTTGTGTGAAGGGCAGTAAGATATGTTGAAATATGTCACTTTTCCGTCTGCAAGCTAATGCGCTACCTCTCTGAGAACAATGGATGTTCACACGTGGTCAGACAAATGCCATCACTCACGGGCAATGGAGCCAATGGCTGAAGTGTGTTGACGACCCATTGCCCCATACTCAGGACCACTGGAATTATGCGTTTGTGCAGCTGCAGCGATTTACGCATAATTGTAGATTTGTCACATTTGCCACTTAATAGTCTTCAGCATAATCTGCACATTCTTACAAAAAAATGTTTTTGTTTCCATCTCAAGCTATTAAAAAGTTACTAAAAACACTGAGACATATGTTGCCATGCAGTGGGAGGCCCTTTGCAAAGGTTAACTTGTCACCATGCTGTATGCATTTTATGACTTTTAAATCGCTGTAAGGTCCTGAGCACCAAAGCATAGGTACTTTTGACACGAAAAACTTTCATTCGACTTGTGCTTCCTTGGTCTATTCTTTTGGATATAAACACCAACCAGAGACACAATGTTTTCATTTGTAGAACCATCTGTTGTTACCTGTAATTTTAGTGTAAGAATTTTTAAACCAATTAGATAAGTGGGCAACTTAATTCTGGACATTGATGTTGTCTATTACTTCATTTAGTGATCACTGTGACGGAGCCCTGAAGAAGGCCTAGCCAAACGTTCGTAGTTTGACAACATGCTGCCAGTCTCTGCACATTATTTATTTATTTATTTATTTTTTATTTTGAAGGTTTTATATAGTGCGGACAAGATCCTTGCAGATATCAGAGCGCTTTCCAATCAGCGAGGCTAGTTATTCATAACAATGAAAGAAGGAAAAACCACGAGTAGCATAACAAATTAAAAGGAAATTCTATGGAGGAAAGGTCACGCATGACATAAACAGTTCGGAAACAGGGGAAACAGCATAGAGTACATGACAGGAGCATCATAGTTAATAAAAAGTCCAGGGCTGAAAAATGAAATTAGGATGTTTAGTTGGATCCTTAACGCAGAGATGAAAATTAGCAAGGGAACTATTGAATCTCAGAATTATTTAGATTGTAATCAGGTGAATTTTGCCATGAAAATTGCTTTAACTACCATTTTAAAAGAGATGGTAGAAGCATTCAGTCTGATTTCTGGTGGAAGAGTATTCAATATCCTTGGCGCCATGCCCGAAAAGGTCAGTTTATATGTTTTCTTCTTTTTGAATCTTTGAGGTTTCAGTAGTAGGTTCTCTGCACTCCTTCAGGACCCTGACCCACCACAGATTGTCAATTTCTGTGCGAGGTAGCTGGGTGCGTTGTAATGTAAGGCCTTATGTGTCATGTAGGCTATTTTAAGATAGATTCTTGCTTCCAGCAGGAGGCAGTTTAAGGATTTTAAGTCTGGGGAGATGTGGGAGCTTCTTTTCGAGCCAGTGATGAGTCTTGCAGCAGCGTTTAAAGAGGCTCGCAGGGGAGCAAATGAAGCTTTTAGAAGGCTTCATAAAGAGGCACTTCCATATTCCACACGAGGTATAACCAGAGCTTGTGCAGCCAGCTTGAAATCATTGACTGGAATGAAGGGTTTCAACTTCCTCAGAGTGTTGATTTGGAAATTTTCTCCCTTAGTAGCATTGCTAATATGTTTCTGCATGGTGAGATTGCTGTCTAGAGTTATTCCCAGAGATTTCGCAGAGTCAACAATGGTTGGTTGAACGTTGAGTGCAGTAATATGTTGTATCAAGTCTTGCATAGTGGGAATTTTGTCGGGTGGCGCTATAAGGAGGAATTCGTTTTTTTGAGCATTTAGTTTGAGATGGTTTTCTGCCAGCCAAGTCTGGGTGTTTGTGAGGGTGGTGTTAAGCCGTTTAATGTCATCTAGAGTGTTGATCTTAAGATAAAGCGGAGTATCGTCTGCGTACATATGATATTGCTCATTGGAAGCCTGAAGAATTTCTGTAAGTGGCTCCATGAACAGGTTGAACAGAGTCGGGGATAGTGAGGAGCCTTGTGGGACTCCCAACCTTACCAGTACTGGTTTGAAGAGGGTGTTGTTGACCAAGAAATTTTGTGTACGGTTATGGAGAAAAGAGGAAAACCAATTTAACACTGGTCCTGACAGACCCATTCTAAGTTTGAGAAGGTCTAGCAGGTTCTCATGTGTGACCGTATCAAAGGCTGAAGAGAGGTCAAAGAAGGATGAGTAGGCATGAACCGTTCTGGTCAAGGATTTGAAGCGCATCGTCGATAATGTGTGTCATGGCTGATTCAGTGCTATGGCCAGCTCTGAAGCCTGATTGGTGGTTGTTAAGAAGGTCAAAGTGATCAATGTGTTTCGTCAATTGGTGCTGAACACATTTTTCCAGTAATTTGGCCAGGGTAGGAATATTGGATATAGGCTGGTAATTGTTACGTTCCGTGGGGTCCGCTGTTGGTTTCTTAAGGATGGGTGTAACCTGTCCGACTTTGAGGGAGTCTGGGATGCGCGCTTGTAGTAGTGAACTATTGATGATTTTGGTCCATAGAGGTAGAAGCCAAGGGGTTAAGTCTTTAACCGCATTGGCAGGGACTGGATTGATGAGGTGGTTGGAAGGCTTTAGGGCATTAGGAATCTTGCCTAAAGCCTCTTCAGTGTAGGTATCGAAGGATGACCAGGTTGCTTTGTTCCTAAGGTCAAGCTTTGACGGGATTTGGAGTGGGGAAGTTGGTAGTGAAGGGGAGGTTTGTGAATGCGGCACGGAGTACAATAATAGATCGTTTAGTAGATCTTTCTCAATGTTATCAGTTTACTAAGTGAAGAAAGCAAAAAATTCTTCACAATTGGGATGTGGTTGGGCTGCATCTAGTGACCATTTGGGTGCTTCTTTAGAATGAGTTTTGATTAACTCGAAAAGTTTTTTGGGGCGATTTCTAACTTGGTCTAGTTGGTGGCTAAAGAAGTCTGCTTTAGTGCGCTTGATCTTTTTGTAATAGGCGTTTCTTTTTTTCCTCAGTAATTTAAGGTGATTAGTAGATGGGACTGATCTCCAATTACGTTCGAAGGTTCTGAGAGACCATCTATCCTCGTTAAGTAGGTCAGTGTACCAGGGCTTAGAGTCTTCAGTGCAAACTCTCTTTAGTTGAAGGGGGGGCTACCTCATTAATTATCTCGGCCATAGAGTTGAGGTAGTGGTTAGTGAGATCGTGGACGTTTGAAGTGTCAGCAGGTGGCCGAAGAAGGTTGTAGCTTGAGGAGGGTAGTGTGTTTGGGTTGAGTCTTTTCAGGTCTGGTTTCCAAATCTTAGGTTTTGTGGACTGAACCAAGTTGAGTTTAACTATTTCCTTGATGAAGAAGGTGATGATATGGTGATCCGACCAGTTGCAGTGTTGAATCGACTCCAACTGAATGACGTCACTTTTGGAGATTATTTGGTCTAAGATTTACCTTTATTATGAGTAGGGCTATTGCAGATTTGGGTGAGGGCTAGACCGTCAAGGAAGTTTTTGAGGCTGTTGACCACTGCGTTGTTGTCATTCCAATGGAGATTGAAATCGCCAAGGAATATTTGGGTAATTTGCCGCCAATGGTTAGTTGTAATCAAATCCATGAGGTGTTCGGTGAAGATGAGGTTGTCGCCTGGTGGATAATAGACGATGTGAAGCGAGCAAGCAGGTTTGCCGTTGCTGCTAATGTCCAGGCAAATGTATTCGCAAGAGGGGAAAGCCTGGGATATGGATCTGTTAACAGTGATGTTGCTACGATGTATACAGGCGATACCTCCACCTATCTTATCGATTCTGTTCAGTCTGATGATGTCGCCGTTAGGAGGAACTAGAATGTCAATGAGTGGGGTGGAGGATTCTGTTAGCCAGGTTTTGGTTAACATTAATAGGTCTAGTTCCTGTGAGATGATGAGGTCAGCTATCTCCGCAGCATGTCTGGGGGCGGATCAGAAGTTAAGGAGAGTGCATTTAAGACAGGGTGTGATGAGGGAAAAGGAGGGGTTCTGGGTTAGAGGGACATTTCTGAGGTTGTTATCGATGACCCCTCTATTGTTGAGTCTCACAGATCGGAATGGATTGCGGGGGATAGTGGGTATGGTCATCTGAGTATTAGTTGGGCCTATCGTGGGAGAAGGATCATAGGAATGAAGGAGAGCTAGAAGATCACTCTCAGTAAGGTGATTGATGCTTCGCATTGGGCGAGATGGTGTATTGTGGTTGGGGAACTGTTTTCCAGCTGGGAGGAGTGGGTTTAGGAGTGCGATTAATGTGATGTGGGCGCTCGTACGAGTTAGAGGTTCTGAAGGGAATAATACGCCAAGGTTGTCTCCATATCACCTCCTTCAAGGATTGGAGTTCCTTTTTGATTTGGTGGAGAGCAGACATTATTTCCTCAAGTCTAAGGTCAGGTGAGGTTATGAGTAGGTTTGGAGGATTTATTATGTATGTGGCTGGTTGCAGAGGTGCAGGTATGCAAATAGTTGGAGGTAGTGTAGTGCTAGGGATTGGATGAGAGGAGGGAGTAACAGGGTGAGTTGAGGGGGTGGTGGGTTGTTGCGTGATAGTGGGAGGGGTAGTTGGGAGCGGCGGTTCTCAGAGGGTAATGTGTTATCAATGGGGTGCTGTAGTGTCGAGATAAGGGATATCCCATGCCCTCGGAGGGGGTGGCTGTGATGGGGTGAATACTTGACGGGAGTAACACTATGAGGCCAGGATGTCGAAACGGGAGAGATGCTGCTGTTAGGGGGGAGGGGAGCAATGGTCTTATGCTGAGGGGGTTCAGAATCAGTAAGAGGGACAGATGCTGTATTGTCCGTGCTAGGTGGAAGAAAGTGTGGGATAGTCGAGGTGTTGTGAGATGTGTTGTTGGCGGGTGAAAAATGGGTGGAGGTGTCATGAGATTTCTAAGCCAGAGATGGACTAGATGGACGAGAGGTGAGGATGTCAGGTGTGCTGGGTGGTTTTGGTGTAAGGAAGTGAGGTGTAGTAACGGGGGGAGAAATGGGTGGAATTGTAAGACTCTGATGCCGGAAGAGGAAAAGGTGGTAGAGGGATGTAAGGTGTGCTTGGTGGTATTGGAAGGGTGAGTTGTGGTGTATTAGCAGGAGGGGTAGATTGGGTGAAGGTTTCGTAGAAACCAATATCAGTGGTGGACAGGGTGGCTGCAGGGGGAGGCTGTCATTCTGGGTAGGTGATGTAACCAAATGTGTGCTGGCACTGGGAGAGGATTGGGTGACTAATTGCGGTTTACACACAAGGTTTTTAATGGTGGGGAAGATGTTGTTCCGGAGATTCAGATTGCGGTCTGTGGCTTGGATAAGGATAATCAGTGTGAGTAGAAAATCCTAGGCCATCCGCAGAGTAAGTGACCAGAGAGTCTAGGACCAGTGGAGAAAAGAATTATCGAAAATTGGTGTGTGTATTAAAAAATATATATTTAATTTAACATAGAATTTATTTTGCAGTATTTCTTATGTCATTTTTGGGTTCCATATTTATAATTATTTGCAATTCATTGTGATTTATAATGTCAATATGATGTATATGTTTTTTACTTATTGTCTTTGAATTGTGTTCAAGATTTTTATATGTTACTATTTTACTGTATCATATAGTTTGACTTATATGTTTGAGTCTCTATATGATTTTTATCTATGTTAAATTAAATATATATTTTTTAATACACACACCAATTTTCGATAATTCTTTTCTCCACTGGTCCTAGACTCTCTGGTCACTTACTCTGCGGATGGCCTAGGATTTTCTACTCACACTGGTTATTACCCTGCCCTAGGAGTCTGTGTATTACTGATACCCAGGGGTTCCTTGTTTTCTCTCAATTGGATAAGGATAATTCCATTGTTGTATATGGTGATAGTTGCTGTCGCATGAAAGAGCTGTGAGAGGCAAAACAATACAATGCTCGGTTTTCCTCGAGGACGAGATCGAGAGTGAAGTAAGGAAAGCTTTCCTCCACTGGGCTCTTCGCTTAGTGTGAAAAATGAAATCAGAGGTAGTAATCCTGTTGTATGTTGAGAAATAGGGAACGGCAAAGAGAGTTTCAGGGTGCAGTTTCATGAAAGTTGTGCTTAAAGCGTTTAGCTGATTTTTTAGTGAGGTTCGAGGGGTAAATGATGTTGTAGGAGTGTGTACCTGCGGGTTCCATACTGAGAGCAACACAGTAATTGAGAAGGTATGAGATGAGAAGCGAAGAGGGTGTAGAGCGTGGTAAGTGGCAAGGGGTGTTTGGGGGTGGGACAATACGAAGAGGGGGAGGCTAAGTGATCAAGGGCGGAGACGTTGTTGGGATCCCAAGAGATTTGTAGGCAGCACCTGAGGTGCGGGTGTGGAGTGAAAGGGGGGAAATGATCGGGAAGGGGCCCAGGCAAGGGGATCGAGAAATGAGGGAAAAAAATGTGTTCTCTTTTGAGTACCAATTATAGATAAAACAATAGTTTGGAAACAAAGGACGATCAATTTTGTATACATATTCATAATGCTGGTTTCTGTAATAATGTTGTGAAGTAAGCCAACTAAAAATGAATTCAGACAATATTTCATGAATTTGTATCATCACTTTTCATGAATATGTATCAAATGTGTTTATTTAAGGATATATAAAAAAAGTATTATGGAAGAATTATATATGTATATTTTTTAAAGTGAAAAAATAAAATGAAGTAAATACATACGGGCTGATTATCTGTCTTGATAATTATTGTTGCAATATTGGAATTTCAGAATTTCTTTGCCTACTGCATTTGTAACTCACCGTGCCCAGGTGTGCCTTTACTTGTTATTGTTATAGCTTAAACTCTCCCATATGCAAGACCTATTGCACTGCAATTATTTTCGGGGAAAAAGTGCCCCATGCTGCGCTTTCACGTTAATAGAGGCCACACTCCTTTCTTCAGGTGATCTGAGTCTAAAGAAAGGTCTAAGGCCGCCATTAAAGTAAAGGCACGGTACAGGGCGCTTTACAAAAAAAAGCATTTGTTTGTCAAGTTGACCAATAAATGCTTTTATTTGTAAAAGCGTCCCATGCCACTGTTTCATTTTACTAGCTGCTGTGAACCTTTTTTTGGACGCAGCTCGTCTGAAGAAGGGGCCATGGCCTCTATTTACATGAAAGTGCGGCACAGGGTGCTTCTAAACAAAACAAAAGTGAAAAAAATATAAAGCTGCATTTGGAGCTGCAAAGAAAAAAAGGCACAGCCTCCACTGTGGCATGCAGTGCCATTAAAGAAATAATAATAATGTGTTAGGAGAGAGCATGTCTTGCCTGCAACAGCAGGCAAGTGAAAACTATTTATGTAAAAAAGAGAGGGAGGCCTCCTTTTTAGTGCAATCTGGGACAAGGAGCTAGAGAGTGAAAAGACAAGGGGTAGTCCCAAGACACTCAGCTAAGAAGAACCCTTTCGTGTGTTTGCCTATTGTATCTCTGAATGCCAAATAAAGAGTCACTCACTCGGTACAAACACATGATTGCGGAGGCAAAAAAAGCTTACTATGCCGAACAAATAGACAAGGCAAAAAACTCATGTAAGGAGCTATTTGATATAACTAAGCGTTTGTCAGGTGCTACGCAGGACCTCACACCCCCTCCTTCACAACATCTTTGCGATGCCCTATCCGATTTTTTCTTCAAGAAAGTCAATGATATCTTCCAGGCTTTCTCCCTAAACACCAATATCGATCCTTATCCCCTTCCTCTTACGCCGCGTGACAATATAATTACACGCTTCGCTGACCTTACTATGGACCAGACGCAGAGCCTCATTTCAAGGATTAAAACAGGGTCAGCACTGGATCCTTGCCCGTTCAAAGTGCTTACACCAGTTATGGACACGCTGATTCCGGTCATTACACAGGTCTGTAACGCTGTGTTCAGATCGGGCATTTTCCCTGCCTCCTTGAAACACACGTTGGTTAAACCCCTACTAAAAAAATTCAATCTTAACAAAGATGAACTAAAAAACTATCGGCCGATAGCCAGTCTTTCCTTCCTGGCCAAGGTCATAGAAAAAGGTATGAACCAACAATTGTCGGAGTTTGTTGAGCGGCACCAGTTGCTCGACAACACTCAGTTGGGTTTTCGCAAATGTCATGGCACGGAAACCGCCCTCCTAAAAGCGGCAGACGATATCCGAGCCATACGAGATCAGGGGGGGACAGCAGTCTTGGTCCTGCTGGATCTCTCTGCGGCCTTCGACACGGTCGACCACAAGATCTTGGCCGACCGTGTCGAACGATTAGGGGTCCAGGAAACAGCGCTGGACCTTCTTGTATCATTTTTGGCTAACAGAACTCAGGCGGTATCCCTTGGACCATACCAATCTTCTAAGGTGTCCTTGCCGTGTGGGGTCCCCCAAGGCTCGTCCCTAAGTCCGACATTCTTCAACATCTATGTGTCGGACCTTGCTAGTGTCATCAAAGCTTTTGGGATGAGCCTGACCTCCTACGCTGACGACACCCAATTGGTACTGGCCATCAAAGGGGATGGGGAAGAAGTGGCCAAGTTATTCACCAGGGGAATGGTGGCCATAGGTGACTGGATGGCCACGAATTGTCTCAAACTTAATTCAGATAAAACTGAAGTGGTCATCTTCGGTCACCTTTCTCCGGCCTGGTCACCAGTATGGTGGCCAACATCGTTTGGAACTCCTCCCAGCCCAGCTCCTAAAGTTAGAAATTTGGGCATCACCTTTGATGCAGGTCTAAATTTTATGGCACACGCCAACAAGACTGCTGCAACTGCTCATATGAAACTTAGAATGATCAGGAAAATACTACCTTACCTACCTGACACTGCTGGGAGAACTCTGGTCAGCTCACTAGTCCTGTCCGCACTGGACTATTGTAATGCTCTATTCCTAAATGCACAATCCCGGGTGACTAACAAGATGCCGTCAATTGAAAATGCTGCCGCCCGGATGCTGGCGGGACTTCCCAAGTTTGCATCGGTTTCTAACACTATCAGGGAACTTCACTGGCTTCCGATACGCAGCCGTATCAAATTTAAATCATTGTGTATTCTTTACAAGGCACTCAATAACCAAGGCCCCCACTTCCTTAAACATAATCTTCATCACTATATCCCAACCCGTTCCCTTCGCTCCTCTCATCACAATCACCTAGTAGTGCCTCGTACTAGAACAGTCACTTGGGGTGACAGGCGCTTTCTGGTTGCCGCCCCCAAACTCTGGAACACCCTTCCTCCTCACATTAGGACTAGCCCTTCCCTCTTCATATTTCGCAAACAACTTAAGACTTAGTTATTTGACCAATAGTTCTACTTTTTGTAAGGTCTTCTTAAACACTGATCCATCCCTTTAGTCAGCGCCGAGACGCCTACGGGTATTCGCCGCGCTCAATAAATGTCAATAAATAAATAAATAAATAAAAATAAATACCATCTACGAATATACAATCTTACGCAATTAACACCATATAATACATGAATCAAAAAAATCTTAAACAATGTGTGAGTTTCTAAGAAATGTACAGTTTATTACAAATTGATAAAAACAATGTTACGCAACATGATAATAGTGCCAAAAAATTCAGTGCAATTTCAGTATAAACATAAAAACATTAAAATACACAGTTAAAAATGGTCACAAAATCACAGTTGTTGGAGTAGTCGACACAGCGTTTCGGTGTGTAAGGATACCACCTTCTTCAGGACAAACAATTCTGTGAAATGAGTATTTACTATTCCTCTTGTGTACAATTTAGGAGGATGACTGAATCGATATCACTCAGTTTTGTAGAGCAGCTGGTATGTTTAATTCCAGTGCGAGTTCCCTTTCTTGCTTCCTCTGGAGCTTTGTATTTGAAGAGGATGATGCTGGAGGGGTGCCACCGTATTTATCAATATAAAATCACCGTGATGTGGGGTTCTATGTCCCACTCTGCAGTGCCACTTGATGCCTTTAATTCAGCAAACAGCCTCAGAGTGCCTTCAAACACGGTCTTTCTTCAATCTGACCTTTTTGCTTGTAATCGGCCTCCCTGCTCCCCTCACAGCTCCTCTCGTATCTTTCTTGCGGGCATGATCAGTCGAATGTTCGTGCCCACAAGAAAGATACGAGAGGAGCTGCAGAGTGGGACATACAACCCCACATCACGGTGATTTTATATTGATAAATACGGTGGCACCCCTCCAGCATCATCCTCTTCAAATACAAAGCTCCAGAGGAAACAAGAAAGGGAACTCGAACTGGAATTAAACATACCAGCTGCTCTACAAAACTGAGTGATATCGATTCAGTCATCCTCCTAAATTGTACACAAGAGGAATAGTAAATACTTATTTCACAGAATTGTTTGTCCTGAAGAAGGTGGTATCCTTACACACCGAAACGCTGCGTCGACTACTCCAACAACTGTGATTTCGTGACCATTTTTAACTGTGTATTTTAATGTTTTTATGTTTATACTGAAATTGCACTGAATTTTTTGGCACTATTATCATGTTGCGTAACATTGTTTTTATCAATTTGTAATAAACTGTACATTTCTTAGAAGCTCACACATCGTTTAAGATTTTTTTGATTCATGTATTATATGGTGTTAATTGCGTAAGATTGTATATTCGTAGATGGTATTTGGCATTCAGAGATACAATAGGCAAACACACGAAAGGGTTCTTCTTAGCTGAGTGTCTTGGGACATCCCCTTGTCTTTTCACAAGTGAAAACTATTGACAGAAATAGTGCTTGGAGGCTCTAATTAAAGCCTAACGATACACAACACAAGCAAGAGGGCCAATCATTATGGGACGTTACAAGATGGGACAAGGCAGTACTAAGGAAGGACTACTAAGCCAAAAGACCAAAGAAAAGCCACAATTTATAAAGAGCAATGACACATGCCAATGAAAATTA
>NW_028253202.1:0-79143 GCF_964263255.1 Lissotriton vulgaris
ATCAGTGATGTCATGAGTGATGTCACTGACCATGTCATGAGTGATATAATATGTGATGTCATCAGCAGTGTATTGCGGGCACGCAAGTTATAGTTAGATGAACTAACTATAACGGGGGAATTTCAATGGTTTTGTATGAGTGAAATGTCCAGCTAACTATAACATGTGTGAAACCTATGGTTTTTTCAGTGAATTTATAAGGTTTTTTAAATGCAAATTCCTAACTATAACGAGGCTGAAACCTATTTTTTTAAGTGAATATATATATATATAAATATATATATATATATATATATATATATATATATATTACCTACTGGCGGTCGCCAGTAGGTAGTTATAGTTAGGATAATTTTCAATGTTAAATCTCAACATTCTATTTTGAATAACTTTGGCGCCGGTTGACGAATCTGCCTGAAATTTTCAGGAAAATGGTCTCATGGCGGTCCGGTCCTTCCCTGAAAGTTTGGGGGGGATTCATCAAGCGGGGGCCGAGATAAAAGGGGGGTCCCAAAACGCGTTTTCCCCATGTTAATTTCCATAGGGCGGTCGATTTCACTTTTAGCCCGAACGGCTGAATGGATTTCCACCAAACTTGGCAAAATTGTAGGGACTGGTAGCCCGATGTGCCTTTGCTATGTCTCAAGATATGTGCTCCAGTGGATTTTGAGTAATTAAGGTTCAAAAAAATATATATATCTATAGCCGCGCTCCGGTACGCGCACCGGTACGCGCACCGGGCGCTTACCGCGACTTGCGCGGAGAAAGCTGATTGGCTCTGGGGGGTCTGTAAACATTCTAAACAGTCCGGAGCGGCCGCCATCTTGTGTCTCGGTAGGATCGAGACACAAGAGGTGGCCAAAACAAAGGGGGAAATGACCATAAGGGGGCAGAGTAGACCCCCCTTGACCCCCTAGGTTTGATGTGGGGGCCATAAAAGGGCCCCACGGGGCAAAAAAAAAAAAAAAAAAATTTTTGATTTTCGCGGGGTGAGCGCCCGGTACGCGCACCGGTAAGCGTACCGGGGAGTGTACCATGGGGAAAAAGAATGACAGTTTTAAAAGTAGCTGATTAGAAAAAAAAATGTTTAGTTGTTTTTTTTATATATACACATACATATATATAAATGCATATGCACATATATATATGCATATATGTCTATATGTGTGCGTGTAGAGAGAGGTAGAGAGGTAGAGGTGTAGAGGTAGAGAGGTAGAGAGGTAGAGAGTAGAGAGTGAGTAATAGAGAGTAGAGAGTGAGTAGTAGAGAGTAGTAGAGAGCAGTAGAGAGAGTAGCAGAGTGAGTAGTAGAGAGTAGTAGAGTGAATAGTAGAGTGAGTAGTAGAGAGTAGTAGAGAGTGAGTAGTAGAGACTGAGTAGTAGAGAGTAGTAGAGAGTAAGTAGTAGAGTGAGTAGTAGAGAGCAGTAGAGAGTGAGTAGTAGAGAGTGGGAGAGAGTAAGTAGTAGAGAGTAGTGGAGAATATTCCAAAGTTTGGCACAGCACCACTTTCACAATGAGTCCAATCAAATCATATCACTTAGAGTACTTATTGAAGCGCTGAATCTTGGTGTATATTCAAATGCTTTTATTTTCCTTAAGTTTATGTACCACAGCCAGCCGAAACGTTTCGTTCTGTACAACAGAACTTCTTCAGGGCGTTCTTATTTCCTTCAAGTTATGTCGGTATCCCGTTGTCATATAACTAGATATTTCTTCCAAATGTTAGACGAGACATAAGTATATTCCTATTCAAAGTGACTAGGTATCAATTTTACCCACACAATTCGGGCAGACTTGAGTAATTTATAGCATCCTCAAAGTCAGTCTTTCAAAAATTCCAAAGTATAGGACATGATAATCCAAATCCAAATGTTTCTCAAGAAAAGTCATTTACAATCGTTCGGAATATCGGTGTTTGGGCAGATATGATCCAGGGACCCCCAGTATGCAAGGGGAATTAGTCCCCCCTCTGCAAAGGCGCCAGTGGCCTGCATTGCAGAGAGGTGTAACAAGGGTGTGGCCTCATTACACTTCTCTGCAATGCAGCTCCCTCGTGCATACTGGAGGCTCCTGGTGGACTAGTTGACCCCAGGGACCCCCAGTATGCAAGGGGAATTAGTTCCCCCTCTGCAAACGCGGCAGTGGGCTGCGTTGCAGAGAGGTGTAACAAGGGGCATAGTCTCATTACACCTCTGCAATGCAGCCCCAGGCGCATACTGGAGGTTCCAGGTGGGCTAATAGGCCCCCAGGGGCCCCCAGTATGCAAGGGGAATTAGTTTCCCCTCTTCAAACATGCACGGGGGCTGCGTTGCAGAGAGGTGTAAAAAGGGTTGTGGCTTCATTACACCTCTCTGCAATGCAGTCCCCTGGCGCATACTGGAGATTCCTGGTGGGCTTTCAGGTCTTATATAGTTAGGAATTAGCATTAAAAAAACCTTTGAAATTCACTGAAAAAACCACAGGTTTCACACCAGTTATAGTTAGGAATTAGCATTTAAAAAACCTTTGAAATTCACTGAAAAAACCATAGGTTTCACACCAGTTATAGTTAGGAATTAGCATTTAAAAAACCTATTAAATTCACTGACAAAACCAGTTATAGTTAGCTGGAAATTTTACTGATATAAAACCAATGAAATTCCATGTTATAGTTAGTTGGACTCACTATAACTTGCGCGTGCAATGCACTGCTGATGACGTCACATATTACATCACTCATGACATGGTCAGTGACATCACTCATGACATCACTGATGACACCATCCTTGTGACATAGTGACAGACCTCCTTTCACTGTAATGTAACCCTTGAAACACATATTCAAAAATAGAAACTGAAATTTAAAAAAAATGGAGATACCCATATCAGTTACAACAAGCAATTCAGTAATTCCACCATCTATATGCACATCCAGTCATTCACCAACAGTTCTATATAGTCACTCATACATATACTCACTTATCATATGAAGTGATACACCTATACATCCTGTTACACACCGACAGTCATCCAAAAGTTACTCACACACATACTCACACGTGCAAATAAACTATTGAACATCCATTTATTTGAATATAGAGTTATACACACACTTCCACCTTACTTGTATTGAAAATTACACATATTTATTCTCTTAAACAATCACTTATAGAAACACATACTTATTTAAACAGGAACTCTTACAATCTCTTACTCTCACATATACTCACTTATATACATCAATATTCACATATACTAGATTAAAACATATGTAGTTACTGATAAAGACACTAGTGAGACAGTCATTCACTCACTAACAAACACATATACACACTCATCCATCCATACAGTCCTGCACATATGCTGTCTTCAAAACACATACAAACAGCGAGTCAGTCACTCATGCATCTATGTGCTAAGTAATACCCCCACCAAACCATATAGACACTCATACTGATACTAAGAGAAACATCTAATAACCCATATACATACGCATGTAGCTACTTACCAACACATGTAGCCACTTATACACAAAGTGAAACAATAATATATATATTTAAATATTTAAACATTACTCACTAATATTTATTTTTCAGAAAGACACATATTCACTGGATGGTGTCATCAGTGATGTCATGAGTGATGTCACTGACCATGTCATGAGTGATGTAATATGTGACGTCATCAGCAGTGCATTGCACGCGCAAGTTATAGTGAGTCCAACTAACTATAACATGGAATTTCATTGGTTTTATATCAGTAAAATTTCCAGCTAACTATAACTGGTTTTGTCAGTGAATTTAATAGGTTTTTTAAATGCTAATTCCTAACTATAACTGGTGTGAAACCTATGGTTTTTTCAGTGAATTTCAAAGGTTTTTTAAATGCTAATTCCTAACTATAACTGGTGTGAAACCTGTGGTTTTTTCAGTGAATATATATATATATATATATATATATATATATATATATATATATATATATATATATATATATATATATATATCACCACACACAAGACAAAATGTCTGATGCCTGATGTATGAAACAATGATATTGTGCAATGCAATAGAGGTAGGCCAAGAAGGCTGACATGAAAAGTCTGTTTGGGTGATCTTGTGTTTGGTCCCTTTTCCATGTCTGAAAAATCTGATTGGAGAAAGAGAAAACAAATGAAATGGTTTGTTATTTAAAGTAGACTAAAAGTTATGTTAGCTAACATTGACAAAGGCCAGGTGGCCGAAACGTGTTTGCATTAGTCTACTATGGAATTGCTGGAATAAATTTGATTTTCATGAATGGCCCCAGTGCACAGCAGTTTTTGTCTTGGGGCAATTTTGTGTGGTGATATACGTTGCGGAGCCTCCTTGGCGAGCTGCTGCACCTGTGCCAAGGAGAGCAACGATTAATGGGCGGTACACGTTTTAGAAGATATATATATTTGCACAGAATTTATGAATTGTATATTTTTAAGTCATGATTTTAACATGAAATATACGGACTCAGTTTATTCTTTTACTTGATTTTACACCTTAATCAATTCAATCAATGGAAACAAACAAGAGAGGGATAGGAGGACAGAGAGTTTACGTTTGTGGAAAGGAGTAATAATTTCCTTGAAATGTTTATCTCTTACTTGTACATGTTGTATTTTAAATTTGCATGGACCATGTTTAATCAATTGGAATCTTACATTTGATATGTTATGCATTCATTCCTGGACCAGGCTGAAGTCTGTTTTTTATGTCCACAGGCTGAGGGGTCAGCTGATGACGCACTTGCACTTTAAATTGATTGTTGAAATGCCGGACCATGTCCTGTGATCAAGGGGCTGAGGTCCCGAAACGCGTCATGGCGGCGTGTTTTTCTGCACGAAGGATGAAATAAATATATTTTGCAAACTTTCCATTTGGGTCCGGTTTCGTTGGTGTTCTGGAGCTGTTTTCGGGGCATAACGGAGTTCGTGTCACGTTTTTACACCGGCAGCTTCTGGGTGTACACCGGACCCCTCCAGTAATCAGGGCGAGAGCGGAAGGAAGCACACTTGTGGGTTTCCGGAAGGATCAGGAGCTCTGGCAAGAGCAACCGCAGCAGCCCCCGACAAGCGGCAATCATCAGAAGCAGCGGCTGCAAAGTAAGGCGAGGCAGTTCCAACGGCCGTGGTAGAACGTATGCCAGGAAGCAGCTTGCGGCTTTGTGTGGAACCGCAAGAGATAATTTTCGGGACTGGAGGAGGAACCAGCACGGCGTAAGGGGTTATTAACAATCACCGATACGCACAGCTGGGTGCAAGGAATCCTCCGTTAAAAGTAAAATTCGTGCGGGAATCATGGCCGCCGCTGATGTGGTCAGAAGCCGTGAAGAAGCGGCCATTGGAATGTTCGATGACGCCCCAATTACGGACAGCAACCCTATAAGACAGGTAACACAAGCGGGCACCGGGAGCAATGCGATGAAAGATCTATTAAAAAAACTTGAGAAAGCCATGCGCACTGAACAGGCGAAATGGTGGGAGAAAAAATCATTATCCCGCTATTTGGAGGTAGAACGCGTTCTCCGTGGCTTGAGAATTATGCTTGCCCCGAGTTTTGAAAACCCAGATCCCGAGATGTTGCATGAGTGGGCAAGATGTAATTTGGATTCCTCCAGCAGACTGTTACGAATTTTGATCAAGTATGCGGAGAGTGATGGTGAGAAACTGGCGGTGGTTATAATGGATCTAAATGAACAGATCAAAAAGTTGGATGACGCGGAGCAATAAAAGCGACTTTGCGACGCAATGATACAAAGGCTCGCTAAAGAGGAGGAGGTAATCAAGAAGAGAAAAACTTTTACATTCCAGAGAGATAAACTAGATTACCAGAAGGGCCGTATATTCACTTTCTCAAGGAAGTATGATCAGCCTAAGGAAACGGCTGACCTCCCACAACAGGTACTGGACAGAGTGGACGTATGGGCAACAGTCCTTCAACGTCGGATTCCAACCTAAGTTCGGTACCGGGCAGTGAGTCAGAGAGTGAACAGCGTAACAGTGGCGATGCAGTGGGGTTTACCAAGCGGTCTTTAGGTCAGGAAGTGGAATGCCTGAGACACGACCGCAGACAGACCCTAAGATCACATACCGCAGGTGCAAAAATAAACAAAAGCACAACCTCAAGCGCAAGTGGCGGAGGAGAAGACGGGCAGCAAACCGGCACAGGGAAGCCACCGACGAGGGGCCGGGGACGCAAACGATGGAATCGCCAGTGAATGTACAAGTAAGCAACCAACTTTCCATTATCAATCTCTCAAATATCCACTTAACTACCAGTGAAACTAAAACTTTATCGCTGGGTTTGACATATTGCCCACCTTGCACATTTGATTATGCGCGTACCAGAAAGGACTTTTTTAAATATATCAGGAAACTGAAACTTAAGAAGCTGTTCTTGTTGAACAAATCTAAAGCGCGCACGACACCTCAGGATGGTATCAGAACTGATCTGGACCCTGCCCCTTGCTTGGCAGGAGAGGTTGACCTGTATGTGGATTTGGTAGAACCGAACAGAGAAGGGGGAACTTTGGATGACACAGGTGTAGAACGACAGTTGATAACCAATGCTCCAGCGGCAACAGGTTTTAAAGCTAAATCAACTTTCAACCCGGTGTTAACTTTTGACAATATAGAGGTATTCAATAATCTGGTAACATCTGACTTGAAAAAACTGCATCAGGTGTCCATGGCAAAAGATGCAAAGAACAAAAAATGCAACAATGCTTATGGTAGCCTTATGAAAAAATTGCAGGGGGACAACAAAGTGATTGTCAAGCAGTCAGATAAGGGGGTCAATATTGTCCTTTGGCCTAAAGAAATGTATATGGAGGAGGCTCTACAACAACTTAATGACAGAAACTGTTATTGTAGGAGCGATTGGAAAACAGCTAGACAGGCCTGGGATGCTTTCCATACCAGATTGTATACTTGGAAGGGCATGGGATTACTGAGTGGGGATGAGCAGAAATTCCTCAAATCAAATTATCCAGTAATCCCTGTTTTCTATATGATTCCAAAAGTTCACAAGAATTTATCCAAACCACCGGGTAGGCCTATAATTTCAGCCAGGCAGGGTACATTTGAGAATGCCTCCCGATATATTGATCATTTCCTGCAGGAACATGTGGGAGCTCTTCCCTCGTACATCAGAGATACTGGTGATTTTTTGGATAAGATTAGACCAATTGTGTGGCAGGAAGATTACTTATTGTTAACGCTTGATGTAACTTCTTTGTACACCAGTATAAATCATGATGATGGCTTGAGGGCGGTAAAACACTTTTTGCAGCGCAGGCCTGCCTGCATGCTACAACACAACAACATGATCAGTGAGATGACAGAGATCTGCCTCAAAAGCAACTTCTTCCTGTTTCAAAAGCAGGTATTTTAACAACTGAGGGTAGGTGCGATGGGGGCCTGCTTCTCCCCAAGCTACGCGTGCTTGCACATGGGGCTTTGGGAGGAGCAGGTCCTTGGGGGAACCTATGAAAGTACCATGGCTAGTAACATCATAGCCTGGTACAGGTTCATTGATGACCTCTTCATTATTTGGAGGGGGTCAGAGGAGGAGGCATCTAGGTTGATTTTGGATATTAATACAAACGACTTGAACGTAAGATTCCCTGGTCAGATCAGTAGCTCAAAAGTTACCTTTTTGGATGTGGAGGTTAGCATTGCTAACGGAAGAATGGTAACGGACCTGCACCGTAAGGAGACAGCAGGCAATACGGTGTTGCACGCCACTAGCCACCACCCAGCCCACCTGATTCGGAGCATTCCCTTCGGGGAAATGCTAAGGATCAGGAGGATATGTAGTACAGGTGAAAATTGTGCTAGAGCCCAAAATGCAAGCAGGGAAAGATTCATTGAGAGAGGGTATTCTAGAGAAATGGTGGAGGGTGCCATGAGGCGCGCCAACAAAACCTCTGGCCATGATTTGACTATGGGTGTTGTACCAACACAGGCACGAGATGATAAGGAGTCTGGTCAACCTAGATTGATAACAGCTTATAGCCGACAGCACAAACAAGTACACAACATAATTCGCAAGAACTGGCAGGTCATCAAGGGGGATCCGGTTATTGGGGGGACCCTAGCTGATAGACCAGCTATAACATACAGTCGGGCCAGATCCATGAGCGATATGTTGGTGAGCAGTAGTCCTGAAGTGGCTGATGATAACTGGCTTGGAAAGAGTAAGGGCTTCATTAAATGTGCTGTCTGTAAGGCTTGTAGGATAAGGAGGAGTCATACTTCCTATACCACGCCTTTTAGTAGCGAGGTGATAGCAATCAAAAAGAAAATCACCTACAAATCAGACTTTGTAGTGAACGTGTTGGAATGCGCTTGTGGCCTGCGATACGTGGGCAGCACGAAGTTGCAGGTTCACAAGCGCATTCTACAGCATCTAAGGGCAATCAGTAACAGGGATGAGACTTACCCTGTTGCTAGACACGTGAATTCATGCCACGGGGGTGATGTAGGTGTCTACAGTACTATGCTATAGATATGGTCCCGCCCCTTCGGAGAGGGGGTGACAGAGAGGCCCGGCTGCGAATATTGGAGACTCGGTACATCTTAGAGCTCAATTCTTAAACCCCCAAATGGTCTGAATCAAACTGAAGACCTACACTCATGTTTGTATTGAGGATACAAATAATATGAGGGTTTTTTTTCAAGCAGCAACATTTTAGTACTGTAGGGGAGCTTAAGTGGATTGTTAATTAATGAAACCAAGTCGAACATGTAGATGGCTTTTTTAACACAATTTGATGGTGTACAGCAGTGTGGACGCAGTGGTTCCAGGAGTTGATATGCCCACTTGGGCTCAATTTTGAAAAGTGGTCCTTAACATGAGTTCCTCAGAAGGACAATGATGTTTTGTTTCCATTTGCGCAATTTGCACACAATAGAGCGAATTTGCACAGAATTTATGAATTGTATATTTTTAAGTCATGATTTTAACATGAAATATACAGACTCATTTTATTCTTTTAATTGATTTTACACCTTAATCAATTCAATCAATGGGAACAAACAAGAGAGGGATAGGAGGACAGAGAGTTTACGTTTGTGGAAAGGAGTAATAATTTCCTTGAAATGTTTATCTCTTACTTGTACATGTTGTATTTTAAATTTACATGGACCATGTTTAATCAATTGGAATCTTACATTTGATGTCCACAGGCTGAGGGGTCAGCTGATGACGCACTTGCACTTTAAATTGATTGGTGAAATGCCGGACCATGTCATGTGATCAAGGGGCTGATGTCCCGAAACGCGTTATGGCGGCGTGTTTTTCTGCACGTAGGATGAAATAAATATATTTTGCAAACTTTCCATTTGGGTCCGGTTTCGTTGGTGTTCTGGAGCTATTTTCGGGGCATAATGGAGTTTGTGTCATATATATATATATATATATATATATATATATATATATATATATATATATATATATATATTCACAGAAAAAACCATAGGTTATAGACCATATATAGTTAGGAATTTGCATTTACAAAACCTTGAAAATTCACTGAAAAAACCATAGGTTATAGACCATATATAGTTAGGGATTAGCATTTAAAAAACCTTATTTTATTTGCACAAAACCATTGAAATTCCATATATAGTTAGTTGCACTAACTATATATCGCGGACCCGCAATCCACTGCTAATGATGTCACATATTACATCATTCTTGACATGGTCAGTGACATCACTGATGACATCACTGATGACATCTCAAATGACATCACTGATGACATCACTGATGACAACACCCAGTGACTGTATGTTTCTGTAAAGTTAAAATATGTCTTACATATTGAAGAATGAGTGGATGTATAAGTGTCTGGATGAAGGATTTAGTAGGTGCATGACTGACTGTATGAGAGAATGATTAAATGTGTCTCACTGAGTGCATGGGTTAGTGATTAAAGTGTCTTAATTTGGCAATCATTATTTATGTTCTTCTGTAAACTGCTGCATGTTTAAATCAGTAGCTATATCAGTAACTATATGGGTTATTGAATGGTTGCCCAAGTATTTGTATGGGAGACTGAGTATGTGTGTGGGTGTCTGGGAGGTGTATAACTCTGTGCATAGATGTGTGAGCAGTTGATTCCCTAGGTGTATGGTTTCAAAAGTGCATGTAGAAACAGCTGTATGGACAGTTGGCTGTGTGCATGAGTATATTGGTGAGTGAATGGATATCTCAGTTCTACATGTCAAAGTAAGTACATATGTAAAACACACTCCATGTGAGAGTTGACATATATAAATAACTGAACATAAGAGCCAGTGAATGTGAGAGTGGCTGTATGAATCATTGTGAACTTGTATCAAGGATTGTATAAGAGAGTAAATATGTGTTAGTATATGTTTGAATAAGTAAGGTGTGTATAACTGTATAGTTGAGGAAATGGAGGTGTGATTGATTCTTTGCATGACTGACTAGGTGTGTGAGTAACTCCATGGATGTGTGACAGTCTCTGAGTGCCTGTTTACACTGAGTGTATCTAAGGTTATATTAGAGTCTGAAGATGTATTATCACATAAATGATATCATCAGTGATGTAATCAGTAATGTCAAATGAGATGTCAGTGATGTCATCAGTGATGTCATTTGAGATGTCATCAGTGATGTCATCAGTGATGTCATTTGAGATGTCATCAGTGATGTCATCAGTGATGTCACTGACCATGTCAAGAATGATGTAATATGTGACATCATTAGCAGTGGATTGCGGGTCCGCGATATATAGTTAGTGCAACTAACTATATATGGAATTTCAATGGTTTTGTGCAAATAAAATAAGGTTTTTTAAATGCTAATCCCTAACTATATATGGTCTATAACCTATGGTTTTTTCAGTGAATTTTCAAGGTTTTGTAAATGCAAATTCCTAACTATATATGGTCTATAACCTATGGTTTTTTCTGTGAATTTCATTGGTTTTTTAAAAGCTAATATCTATAGCTGTAAAACATATTCTTTATTAAGTGACGTATCACGTAGCCCGTGAGACGCCTCATGATGCATCGCATAACCGTGACGTATCGTCTCTACAGCGCAAACCAAACCCAAAATGTAAGCGCGCCAGAACACGCTTAAAGATATATATATATTTTTTTAACCTTAATTAGACAAAATCCACACGTGCACATATCATAAACGTTCAAAAAACACAATATGTCGGACTCCCGTTACGCTGCCGGTTAGCTGCCCGGTTAACGTACCAGGAAGCACCTTTACCGCGAAAAATCGCAATTTTTTTTTCACCCCCCAGGGAACTTTAATAGCCCCCTCATCAATCCTAGGGGTTCAGGAGGGGTTTGCCTTACCCCTTTCATTCATTTACACCTTTTTTTTTCCACCTCTTGTCTCTCGATCCCACAGAGAGACAAGATGGCGGCCGCTCCAGACTGTTTACAATGATAACAGCCAATCAGCTTCTCCTCAGACTCCCGTTACACTGCCGGTTAGCTGCCCGGTTAGCTGCCCGGTTCGCGTACCAAGACGGGTCTCTACGGCGAAAAAAAACGAATTTTTTTTTTTGAGCCCAGCGTGGCTCTATAATATCCCCTCATCAATCCTAGGGGGTCAGAAGGGGTCTACCTTGCCCCTTTCCTTCATTTCCCCCTTTGTTTTGGCCTCCTCTTGTCTCTCGATCCTACAGAGAGACAAGATGGCGGCCGCTCCGGACTGTTTACAATGTTGACAGCCAATCAGCTACTCGTCAGACTCCCGTTACACTGCCAGTTAGCTTCCCGGTTAGCTGCCCGGTTCGCGTACCAAGACGCGTCTCTACGGCGAAAAAATCGGATTTTTTTTTTTTTTTTTGGGCCCAGCGTGACTCTATAATATCCCCTCATCAATCCTAGGGGATCAGAAGGGGTCTACCTTGCCCCCTTTCCTTCATTTCCCCCTTTGTTTTGGCCTCCTCTTGTCTCTCGATCCTACCGAGAGACAAGATGGCGGCCGCGCCGGACTGTTTAGAATGTTGACAGACACCGGAGAGCCAATCAGCTTCGCTTCGCAAAGTTCCGATACGCGAAAAGTAAGCGGACCGGAGCGCAGCCCGGAGCGCTGTTACAGATATATATCTTGTTTAAAACGTTAATTTCTCAAAATTCACTGAAGCACATATATTGAGACCTAGCAAAGGCACATCAGGCTAACAGTCCCTACAATTTTGCCAAGTTTCGTGGAAATCCATTCAGCCGTTCGGGCTAAAAGTGAGTCCAACCGCCCTATGGAAAAATGAATGGGAAAAACGCGTTTTGGGACCCCCCTTTTTTCTCAGCCCCCCCTTGATGAACCCCCCCCAAATTTCCAGGAGCTGCTCAGAAACAAAATGTGCCATTTTCCTGAAAATTTCAGCCAATTCCGTCCACAAACGCCAAAGTTATTAGACATAGAATTTTCAGAAATCCCATAGGGAAAAAATCCTAACTATATATACCTACTGGCTATAGCCAGTAGGTAATATATATATATATATGTATATATACAAAAAAGAAGGAGAGAACTCTGGGTAGTTCCCAGGTTTAGGTGGAAGGCAGCTCCTGTATAGAGCACCCTCAACACCAGCGACACTCTAAATTTGCTCACCTCAAATGTCTGCTTTTATATCAACGTTGTTAAGCTTTGGATTAGCACAGTGCTATCCACGCCGAAATAGAAATGGACAACGTTTTTTGCCATTTGTACAGCAAAGTCTTTAAGCACAGGATTAGCAGAGTGCTATCCACGCCGAGCTGTAAAATGACAAAAGCCGTTAACCACTCCAGGCACAATACCACAGCTTTGGATTGGTAAACCACCATCCAAGCCAACCTGAAATGAATAAAAGCAACCCCTGACACGTGTTTCGCTGTCATTACAGCTCTTCAGAGAGGTTTAGCCTTGTCCAGACACAAGGGAGCAGACAGATAACTCTGGGCAATTCCCAAGTTTGGGTGGAGAGCAGCTCCTGTATAGAGCACCGTTCAACACCAATGACACTTTGTGCCTCCAAGGTATCGTCTGGGTATACAGACATAAAGACATTATGGCATTGTGCCATTGTGACACTGTGTTTATCCTACGCTGAAAAACTTTGATAGAAAAGCAGACATTTGAAGTGAACAAATTCAGAGTGTTGCATGTGTCGTAGAGTACTCTATACCTAAGCTAGGGAACTACCCAGAGTTCTCTGCTTCTTTTTTACATAATTTATGTGGCACTCTATGCCTATAAGGGTATTGTTTTGACTTATACTGGGTGCACCCGTGTGTCTGGACAAAGCTAAACCTCGCTGAAGAGCTATAATGATAGCAAAACATGTGTCAGGGGCTGTTTCTATTCATTTTAGATTGGCTTAGATAGTATTTTACCAATCCAAAGCTGTAATACTGTGCCTGGAGTGGTACAGGTTTTTGTAATTTTATGGCTCAGCGTGTATGGCGCTAGTGTTGTAGGGAGCCCATACACCTGTACTTTGGAACTACCCAGAGTTCGCTTCTTTTTTTTGCATATATTGTGCAGCACTCTACACCTAAAAGGGAATTTCTTTGATGTGTATATATACATATATATATATATAGGAAACTGACGAAGGCAAGTGCTGAAACGTGTCTTTACTTTTTTGTGCAATAAACCAAATTGGTTTAACTTACTGAGAGTGCTGGTGTGTCGACTTTGGTCTGGCAGAGGAGCTGTGAATATATATATATATATATATTCACTGAAAAAACCATTGGTTATAGACCATATATAGTTAGGAATTAGCCTTTTCAAAACCTTATTTTACTCACACAAAACCATTGAAATTTCATATATAGTTAGTTCCACTAACTATATATCGCGCACCCGCAATCCACTGCTGATGATGTCACATATTACATCATTCATGACATGGTTAGTGACATCACTGATGACATCACTGATGACATCTCAAATGACATCACTGATGACATCTCAAATGACATCACTGATGACATCTCAAAGGACATCACTGATAAAATCACTGATAACATCTCATTTGACATGAATGATCACATCACTGATGATATCATTCATGTGATAATACCATAAACCTCTTCAGACTCTAATATAACCTTAGATACAATCAGTGTAAACAGATAGTCACAGACTGTCACTCATCCATGGAGTTACTCACACACCTAGTCAGTCATGCAAAAAATCAATCACACCTCCATTTTCTCAACGATACAGTTATACACACCTTACTTATTCAAACATATACTAACACATATTTACTTTACTCTCTTATACAATCCCTGATATATGTTCACAATGATCCATACAGCCACTCACACATTCACTGGCTCTTATGCACAGTTATTTATATATATCAACTCTCACATGTACTGTGTTTTACATATGTACTTACTTTGACATGTAGCACTGAGATATCCATTCACTCACTAATACACTCATGCACAGTCAACCGCCAATACAGCTGTTTCCACATGCACTTTTGAACCCATACATATAGTGAATCAACTACTCACACATCTATGTACAGAGTCACACACCTGCCAGCCACCCATACACACACACTCAGTTTCCCATACAAATACTTGGACAACTAATGAATAACTCATACAGTTACTCATATAGCTACTGATCAACATATGCAGCAGTTTGTAGAACAACAGATATAATGATGCACAAATTAAAACAGTTTAGTCACTAACCCATGCACTCAGTGAGACACATTTAATCACTCACTCATACAGTCAGTCATGCACCTACTAAATCCTTCATCCAGACACTTATACATCCACTCATTCTTCAATATGTAAGACATATTTTAACTTTACAGAAACATACAGTCACTGGATGTTGTCATCAGTGATGTCATCAGTGATGTCATTTGAGATGTCATCAGTGATGTCATCAGTGATGTCACTAACCTTGTCATGAATGATGTAATATGTGACATCATCAGCAGTGGATTGCGGGTGCGCGATATATAGTTAGTGGAACTAACTATATATGAAATTTCAATAGTTTTGTGTGAGTAAAATAAGGTTTTGAAAAGGCTAATTCCTAACTATATATGGTCTATAACCAATGGTTTTTTCAGTGAATTTTCAAGGTTTTGTAAATGAAAATTCCTAACTATATATGGCCTATAACCTATGTTTTTTTCAGTGAATATATATATATATTCAATGAAAAAACCATTGGTTTTAGGCCATATATAGTTAGGGATTTGCATTTAGAAAACCTTATTTTACTCGCATAAAACCATTGAAATTCCATATATAGTTATAAGCGCTAACTATATATCGCGCACCCGCAATCCACTGCTGATGATGTCACATATTACATCATTCATGACATGGTTAGTGACATCACTGATGACATCACTGATGACATCATCCAGTGGCTGTCTGTTTCTGTAAAGTTAAAATATGTTTTACATATTGAAGAATGAGTGGATATATAAGTGTCTGGATGAAGGATTTACTAGGTGCATGACTGACTGATTGAGTGAGTGATTAAATGTGTCTCACTGAGTGCATGGGTTAGTGACTAAACTGTTTTAATTTGTGCATCATTATATCTGTTGTTCTACAAACTGCTGCATATGTTGATCAGTAGCTATATGAGTAACTGTATGGGTTATTGATTGGTTGTCCAAGTATTTGTATGGGAAACTGAGTGTGTGTGTATGGGTGGCTGGGAGGTGTGTGACTCTGTACATAGATGTGTGAGTAGTTGATTCACTATATGTATAGATTCAAAAGTGCATGTGGAAACAGCTGTGTGGGCGGTTGACTGTGCATGAGTGTATTAGTGAGTGAATGGATATCTCAGTGCTACATGTCAAATTAAGTACATATGTAAAACACAGTACATGTGAGAGTTGACATCTATGAATAACTGTGCATAAGAGCCAGTGAATGTGTGAGTGGCTGTATGGATCATTGTGAACATGTATCAGAGATTGTATAAGAGAGTAAAGTAAATATGTGTTAGTATATGTTTGAATAAGTAAGGTGTGTATAACTGTATAGTTGAGAAAATGGAGGTGTGATTGATTTTTGGCATAACTGACTAGGTGTGTGAGTAACTCCATGGATGAGTGACAGTCTGTGACTGTCTGTTTACACTGATTGTATCTAAGGTTATATTAGAGTCTGAAGAGGTTCATGGTATTATCACATGAATGATATCATCAGTGATGTGATCAGTCATGTCAAATGAGATGTTATCAGTGATGTCATCAGTGATGTCATTTGAGATGTCATCAGTGATGTCATCAGTGATGTCACTAACCATGTCATGAATGATGTAATATGTGACATCATCAGCAGTGGATTGCGGGTGCGCGATATATAGTTAGCGCTTATAACTATATATGGAATTTCAATGGTTTTATGCGAGTAAAATAAGGTTTTCTAAATGCAAATCCCTAACTATATATGGCCTAAAACCAATGGTTTTTTCATTGAATTTTCAAGGTTTTGTAAATGCAAATTCCTAACTATATATGGACTATAACCTATGGTTTTTTCTTTGAATTTCAATGGTTTTTTAATAGCAAATATCAAAAGCTGTCAAATGTCAAGTACGTGATAGGTAAAAACGTTTTCGTGTTTATGCACGCTGATGTGCTTTGAACGCTGCCCCCCCCCACTCCCCTCTTTTCTCTTAGTAGTACTCTCTCTTTGCAGATAGTGAACGGTAGTTAACGCAGACCTTTACCCCTGTTGTAATCCGTCGTACCTGCTTGTCTCTCCATTTGATTGATTATTATCCAAGCATTTACTGTTTTACAATTGGTTCTCTTTGGATCATTCTCTATTTACAAACAAGCACAAAGTCGCAATACTCTGTTTAGTCTTTGCAGATAGTGAAAAATCGTGTAAAAAAATAAAAGTAATCGAGCAAAATCAGTAGACCACTAATTCGATCTCTTTTTGACCTCGGTAAAATACAAACATTAGGAACAACCCTTCATGAGAAATACGAAAATAGTGAAATGAACTGAGCTCCACACCATGAGGGCTGCAAGACAGCTCGACTCCGCCACCCACACCGCCCAAAATAACGACAAACCCTATGCAAATATTATAAATATACACAACACACCAGCAAAGAAACAGAGTAAAACATTTTTTTAAATAACTATTTACATAACTATTTTATACTTTTTATTGCCCGATCCGGCTAGCTCAATCGATCGAGCATGAAACTCATGCACTGATAGCAAGCGTTGAGAGTTTGTAGAACGATGGCTTCAGATTTTCCACATACGGTGTAGTGGCGCGAACTGGCAGGGGGCGTTTGGATTCTACCCCTTCCCCAAATAAGATTTTCATACGTGAATGTTCGTTCATGCTTTTTGTCCCTGAGTTGCTTCCATGTCACTGCCTTACACAAATGGCATAAGTCTTGGTTGTTGAGTGCCATACTTCAGAGTTCTAAGCAGCTCTTGTAACACTGTTTAAACCTTATTTGCACCTGCTGCAGCTTCACTATTCAAAGTAAGTGGGGTCCATTTGTGGACCTGACTGCATTGGAAAACAATGTGATACGGTGCCTCCCTAAACCGCTTGACGGAGGCCCCCGAGGGGCGGTGAGATGGCGCGGACTGAGAGGGGGCGCTTGGCTCCTGCCCCCTCCCCAAGTCGTGTTGCCCTGGTGAGGCCTGAGATCGCCCCCGGCATAGGCGGCCGGCTCCCGGGAGTCGTGTTGCCCTGGTGAGGCCTGAGATCGCCCCCGGCATAGGCGGCCGGCTCCCGGGGTCCGGCGGAATTTTTTCCCTTTTGAAGAATCTTCCATTCTGGACCTTGTCCCACAATCCGTTTGACCTGAAGACACGCTGTCGTGGGGCGCCCCTTTACCGTTTTAGTTGCCATTCCGCCCGCTTTTGGTACTCTGTGCCTCTTCCGCCATTCAGCTGTTTACCGCCCGCTCTTGCGACTACAACGTCTCGCTCACCATGTAGTTGAGTTGCTCCCGCTCTTAAGATTTAACCGAACTTTTTGGACTGCTGAAAGCGGTTGTATTCCGACCGCTGGTTGGTGGAGACATTTTGACTATATTCTGGACCTGCATTGTCGCGTAATGCATCATATGACGTGACGCGTTAGCGCACCCGGAAGTGCTCCGGTGCGCAAGGCGCAGCTTCCCGGAAACGATCCAGAGTGCGCCGCGCAGCTCGTAACGTAAGCATAACAGGTCATGTGACTTGTTAATAAAACTTTTCATTGGTTCATTTTACTTTTCTTTTCCTAATTATGTAAGACTAGGTCATGTGACCTAAAAATAACACTTTTCATTGGATTAAAACATTTTTTTTCCCAAACGATGAAAGCCCCACCTTGTTTCTGGATGTTTCAGACTGAAGCTGGCGTCACCATGAGAGCACCACCATCTCGTAGCTCCGTCGTGGCCATTCCGCAAGCAATCATGGCAGCCGCTCCCCACCGGAAGCCTGCGGGAGTCGACGGCCCCCAAGACTTTTGTACAATCTTCAAGGCTGAGGGGACGCTTTCGAGAATGGAACCCAAGCCCTGGCAGACAAGCGTCCGAGTTCCAAGGTGTCCCAGGGCCATTTTACTGGACCAGGCCCAAATCCGAAGAGCCGGCCGCCATTTTAAGAGTCCTGTGGAAGCCGCCTATCGCTGCACCGCAAGAGTGGGAGCAACTCAACTACATGGTGAGCGAGACGCTGTAGCCGTAAGAGCGGGCGCTAAACAGCTGAATGGCGGAAAAGGCACAGTGTAGCAAAAGCGGGCGGAATGGCGACTGAAACGATAAAGGGGCGCCCCACTACAGCAGACAAGCCTCCGCCATGTGCTTCAAAACTGCATATGTATCTCGTGATATCAAGGTTGGGCAACCAGTACACAACAAGCAGTTACGATTCCCATTTACACCGGCGCCATTTTGGGCGCGGCCGGGCAGGTCCAGGATCTACTGAAACATAACAAATGAGGCTGACGTCTCTGAAGCAGTTGACGAACAGCAGGACATAGCAAATAAACATGAACTCTCTAAAGCTGTTAACTCACTGCAGGACAAAACAAGTGAACCTGAAACCTCTGGAATAATTGTCGCTCAAAAGAACAACACACAAAACTCTGTAGAGCCTGAAGAAAAAAAAACAGAAGGGCACTGTAGTTTCAGACACACTTAACACTAATGACTAAACAAAGATATCGTCTGTTCATGAAGCAGTTATCATCTTGACAGAATTGACAAAGAAGTGTACAGACACCAATGCTATTAAGAAACACAAGGAAATCCTAACGCATCAGCATTCTCGGAAGAGGTTGACACAGATAACATCTTAAGGAACAAAGAAAGACCTGTTCACTCTTGACACCCCAGGTGCTGTGTATGTTGCACTATAGTGCTGCATCGAGAAAACGGACAACCCTATTGATGTGGATTTTTCATTATTGATTATTGTAAAGAAATGGCGACTCCCCCCTTTAGCAGATTAGCTAAATGTTTGCGTAATTTAGGCATAAAAGTTATATTATTGTTGTTGTTGTTGTTATCGTTATAGTTCTGGTTAATTTCAAAAAATGGTTAAATATATTTACAGTTTTTGTTGCGTTCGTTATATTTAAATGTTAATAAAGTTTTAAAATCTAACTTTGTTGGAGTGCTATATATGTTTAAAAAATCGGGTGAATGGGGCCTTGAATCGGGTTATTGTCATGTGTGGGCTTTGCAAGTGTACTGCTACAAGATCGGACATTTCAAACTCAAATGCACGTTCTTTTTCTTACCTTTCCGAAGCATGGAGCGCAATAGCAGGCAGAGAAAGGGTGATGCACGTGTTGAACACTGCCTGGCCTGGCAAGTTGCTGGCAGTGCCCCCTCGCCCGCTCCTGAAAGAGGGCACACACACACCGCCGCCCCGAGTACTTCACAAATCTTTAAAAGACCATGCGCTTGTTCATGAGGCTTAAATGGTTTATCACCCCTTCTAGAACCCCTGCATCGACCCTCTGACGTTTCCTGGAAGAATTAGCACGTAACACAATACCAAGCCCTGTCAGCTGAAACCCCCGAGAAATCATGGGGCATATTATCAAGGGGGTTTATTTCCGCTTTTTTGGCTTTAAAAGCCAAAAAAAAAAGAGATAAAATTATCTCCCTATTACCAAGCTGTCGCTAACACCAGTTAGTGACAGTTAAAAGGAGATAGCAACCATCTTGGGCCCCGCTTTGCATATCAGTGATATTTATCACTAATGACATGCAAAGTGGGCGTGCCAAGATTTTAGCGACTGGAAACAGTCCCTAACCATCGCTATCTCCTATTACCAACTTTTGGAGATATTCGCGCTAAGCGCGAATATCTCCAAAACCTAACACCTGCCCTGAGCAGTTTTAGCCATGTTATCCAATGGGAAGTGGATAACATGGCTAAGAGCATTTGCTGGATAATGCATGAATATCGCTGACTTTTCAACGATATTCATGCTTTGCGGCCGTTTTTTATCGCATTTGCGATAAACCTTGCTAATAGCAAGGTTTATGTGCGATAAAATTCGCCGAAGTGCGGCGATAATTTTTGTCTCTAAACAAGTTAGAGACAAAAATTATCGCTAGTTGTTGGTAATATGCCCCCGGGTTTTTCCTTGCAGGAATCGGGAAGCGAAAGACTAGCACTGAAATCAGTAGTCTCACGCCTGAATCGGGAGGGTTGGCATGTCTGGATACTCTACAGCTGGGGCCATAAAGTACATCCGCAGGGCTAGGTGATAGCCTAGGTCCGGCCTGGACAATCGGACACAGAGGAAGAGGAGTGTCAGAGGGTGCGGTAGTGAATAGGGTGAAAGGGAGGTGTCGGGCGGGCACAGGGTGTGATTCTCAGAGAAGAGCAGCGCAGATGGGGGGAAGTATATGGCCCATGCATGAGAGAGAGAGCGGGGGTGACCAGTGCGTGGGGGAGATGCTTGCGAGGGTGGGGAGCCATGCTGAGGATCGGCGGCGTGCAGAGAGTGGCCCTGGTCAAGGCATCTAAAATGGCTGCCGTGCACGACAAAATTGTGGCATTGGACAAAAACGCAAGATGGCGCAGACAATGTTTATCAATAAGGATTCATTTATAACAAAATATTTACTCGCAGTGACAAAATGGTGGTCAACACTTCCTGATTTCCATCGAATCGAACGTTAACAAACGTCACGCAGCAAAAAAAAAAAAAAGCTCATGCACAGAGCAGTTTTTAGCCATGTTATCCAATGGAAGGTGGATAACATGGCTAAGAGCATTTGCTGGATAATGCATGAATATCGCTGACTTTTCAGCGATATTCATGCATTGTGGCCGATGTGCGGCGATAATTTTTGTCTCTAAACAATTAAAACGAAGCACAAAATGGCGAATTCCCGTTTCGCTACCAGTTTGCGGCCCAGTTCACGGCCCGTGAAGCGCTTCTACCGTGAAAAATCATTTTTTTTTTATTTTCCCCACGGGACCCTTTAATAACCCCAACATCATTCCTAGGGGGTCAAGAGGGGTATACCTTGCCCCCTTTCAATAAATTCCCCCTTCGTTTTTCACCTCTTCTTCTCTCTCGATCCTACCGAGAGATAAGATGGCGGCCGCTCCGGACTGTTTAGAATGTTGACAGACACCGGAGAGCCATTCAGCTTTCTGCGCGCAAAGTTCCGTTTCGCGAAAAGTAAGCGAACCGGAGCGCAGCCCGGAGCGCTGTTACAGATATATATCTTGTTTTGAACGTTAATTTCTCAAAAACTACTGGAGCACATATATTGAGACCTAGCAAAGGCACATCGGGCTAACAGTCCCTACAATTTTGCCAAGTTTCGTGCAAATCCATTCAGCCGTTCGAGCTAAAAGTGAGTCCAACCGCCCTATGGAAAAATGAATGGGAAAAACGCGTTTTGGGACCCCCCTTTTTTCTCAGCCCCCCTTGACGAAACCCCACCAAATTTTCAGGGGCTGCTCAGAAACAAAATGTGCCATTTTCCTGGAAATTTCAGCCGATTCCGTCCACAAACGCCAAAGGTATTAGACATAGAATTTTCAAAAATCCCATAGGGAATTAATCCTAACTATATATACCTACTGGCGATAGCCAGTAGGTAATATATATATATATATATATATATATATATACATATATATATATATACATATATATATATATATATACATATATATATATATATATATATATATATATATATATATATATATATATATATATATATATATATATATATATATATATATATATATATATATATATATATCTCTGCTCCTAAGTTCTTTCCGCGTTCAATACATGAACAAGAAACAGCACTCACAAGGGGGGGGGGTTCGGTACCAATAGGTCTTTATTGGCAACCCAGCACAGACAAGACTCGTTTCGGCGCTTAGCCTTTGTCAATTGTGATCGTAGAACGCGCCGCTATTTCTGCGGGGCTTTGAGTGCAGTTACCAAGTAGGTTAACCGCCTGATGATCGCATACCTAAAAGTGACGGACAATAGACGTCTTGGTAGATCCGAAGCCCGTGAAGCGACAACGATCGCTTCAAGTGTTTTTTCCTGAAACAAGGACAAAACACACTCTTTTACAATAAACCACAATTTTTGTGATCTTTAAATTGCACGTGGACTGGGCGCACCTTAGCGTGTGCGTACCACCCCATGTAATACTCACGGTCCTGACGAAAACCATAGAATCTTTTTAAATGGTTGAAACATGTAGACCTATTTTATTTTATAATTTTTTCACATAGCACACTTCGCTATTTTTAATACATTACACTTCTTTAAGCACCAAAGCCTTCCTAAATAGGCACTGGTGCCACATCTGTTTTTATTGGGGTTCAGTCGCTCAAGAATAAAGTTATGAAGTGAGTAGTACTGGCCCCTTTTAATATACCCTTTCACTGTAGTTTTAAGCACATATAAACATACAATGTCCCGCTCCACTGTAGTCAGGTGTCGTAGCACACCCTATGGGCATTCGGCCTATGGGGTGGGACCCCAATGATGAAGCATGTCACCAACCAGGTTGGTGAGTGAGGGGTCTTCTCAAAGGACAAGTTTTGTCCGGTAAACGGGTTGGGGCCTTTTATGGCTAACCTAGATCTCCTGTAGGATATGGCTAATTGCCATCTTCCTCTCATATAGGGGGACTCCTTCTTTGTTGTTATTGTTAATTTCGGGGACCAGGAGTTCCCACCTCACATAGTTTATGTAAACATCCCTGACTCTCCCTCTTGTTCAATACACATTGGTTTTAAAATGCCTGGCCACCGGATATGAAGAATTGTTGTTCACGATGGCTCAAAGGTGCTGTAAAATCCTGACATGCACAGGCTGTCGTGTGCTTCCGACATACCTAAGCCCACATGTGCATGTCAGGACATAGATAGCGAATTCGGTCTTGCAAGTGAACTGACCCTTGATGTTAACTGGGTCAGGGCTAAAAGGTGTATAGTATTGGGTAGTTGTTTTACCAAATTTGCACGCCCTGCAGGAGGTGCAGCGTTTGAACCCAAACCGGGATTTCATCCACTCCTCTTTCTTCCTAAGTTCAGGGAACTCACGGCAAATATGTGTCCTACGGGAAGGGCCCTTCCGAAAGGTCACAGTAGGACCGTTAGACAATCTTGGTTTTAACACCAAATCTGTTTGTAAAACCGACCATCTTTGAGTTACAATAGATCTGATTTGTCTAGCTTGTCTACTGTAGGCGGTTATGAGTCTCGGTGCCTCGGTATTGTCATCAACAGCATTCACTGATTCATTTTTATGGGTTTGGTCAAGTAAGAAATCGCGAGATCTGCTTTTGGCTTTCTGCACTGCCAATTGTAAGACAGATTCACGATAACCCATCTGTCTGAATCTATCCAGTGCTTCCATGGTGCAGTCTTCAAGATCTTTTTCAGTGCTGCATATTCTTTTAATCCTGAGTAGTTCGCCTAGGGGAATATTGTCTACAACATGTCGTGGATGTGCACTGCTGGCGTGAAGAATACTATTGCCAGCAGTGCTTTTTCTCTGTAGTTTAGTTGCCAAATACCCATTATGCACAAATATTTTGACATCCAGAAACTCTGCCTCACAATTACTGATAGATTTGGTGAATTTCAAATTTTCATGATTTGTGTTGAGATTTGTAACAAAGTTATCTGCACTGTTAAAATCCCCACGCCATAAAACAAAAACATCACCAATATAACGGATCCATAACAAAACATGTTCATCAAAAATGTTCGCGTATTGTTGCCTGAGGACCTGCTCCCCCCACCAGCCTACATGTAAACACGCATAGCTAGGAGAGAAGCAGGCCCCCATAGCAACTCCACGCTTCTGAATATAAATATCATTCCCAAATAAAAAGAAATTATTATTAAGGCACCAGGTGGTTAACTCCATCAATACTTAGTTGTGACAATAACAGTTCATGGGTCTTTTGCCAAGAAAAAAGTCAAGCGCTTTAAGACCAGATGTATGCTCTATGCTCGTGTAGAGCGATTCTATGTCCAAAGTAATCATTAACATATCATTGCTCCATGGAATGTTCTTAATTTTAGCAATGAAATCGCCAGTGTCCTTAACATAAGGAGGTAGATTTTTAACCAAGTCCTGCAGGAAATAGTCAATATATTGTGTGACATGTTCTACCACCCCCGCAATGGCCGAGATGATAGGCCGGCCAGGGACAGGTGTCACCTGCTTATGAATCTTTGGGAGTAGATATAGCTTGGGCAATACTGGGAACTCAACATGAAAAAATTCAATCTCCTGAGAGGAGATCATACCATCTCTTTTGCATTTGTACAATAGTTTTTTTAAGACATCCTTTGCATCATTGAAATGCTTAATGTTAGTTTTAGAATAGCATGTTGAGTCGTTTAACTGTCTCCTTGCCTCCTCAATATATGCTTCTTGGGGCCAAATAACTACATTGCCGCCCTTGTCTGCAGTAGTTACAATGATTTTATGGTAATTGCCCAATTTTTTGATGAGTGAAAGGTAATCTCTTTCTTGCTTACCTTTGTAGCATTTTTTATGTTTAATCCTGTGATGTAGTCGTTTGAGGTCCTCAAGCACCACGTTTCAAAGGTTTTTAAAAAGCTAATTCCTAACTATAACTGGTGTGAAACCTATGGTTTTTTCAGTGAATTTCAAAGGTTTTTTCTTAGCAAATGTCTATACCTATGTAATGTAATATTTTTTAAAATGAGTCCTATATTATATATTTATGTAATACTATTTTTTTATATATATTCTTTTTTTGGTTTTTTATTTTTGCCCTGGAGCGCTCCCGGTACGCGTACCGGTGAGTGCACCGCTAAGCGCAGTCTTCCGGCGTACCCCGGTGTGCGTACCGGAACGTGTTCCGTTAGCGCACCCCAAAATTTTTTGTTTTTAAATAATGAAGAAGTGAGCAAAAAGAAAGGGGACAGAAAGACTGCTGTAAAGAGAAAGAGAGCTAGAGAGAGGAACACAAAGGGACTGTGTAATAGATAGTAAGACAGAGAAAAGGTGTTAGAGGAAGTAACTGAGAAAAGGAAAGACATGGGGAGTGACAGAGACAAAGGACAGAGAGAGAAAAGGAAGGAGTGACAGAAAGGGACTAAGTGAACCAGAAAAGAAAGGAAAGTGAGGGAGTGTGGGTGAGCAGGAGGACTGAAAGAAGTTGAATGTGGTAGGAAAGTAAGGAAAAAAGAAGTAAACATGGAGGATAAGAATAAGTGAGGGATGCAGAGTAAGAAAATAGGGGTGAGGTAGGGTGAGAGAAAAGTAGTGAGGTTAAAGCAAAGGATGATGACAAACTACATTTGTTAGTCATACTTACCATATAATTAATGTAAACGTAATTACTTTTTTTCTATACTTTGTATTTATACGCTGCATTGGTACCTACATGTTGGTACTTAAATAAAAATAAAAAAAATAACAAAAAGAACAATTTTATTTATAAACCTACATTTTTTGAAAAGCCTGTCATTCTTTTTTCCCTATGGTACGCTCCCTGGTGCCCTCCCCGGTGCGCGTACCGGGAGCTCCCCCCGCAAAAATCGAAAAAAATTATAATTTTTATTTGCCCAGCGGGGCTCTTTTATAGCCCCCACATCAAACGTAGGGGGTCAGGGGAGTCTACTCTGCCCCCTTATGGTCAATTCCCCCTTTGTTTTTGCCACCTCTTGTGTCTCGATCCTACCGAGACACAAGATGGTGGCCGCTCCGGACTGTTTAGAATGTTTACAGACACCCTACAGCCAATCAGATTTCTGCGCGCAAGTCACGTAGCGCGCCCGGTGCGCTCCCCGGTGCGCGTACCGGGTCGTGGCCATAGATATATATATTTTTTTGAACCTAAATTACTTAAAAACCACTGGAGCACATATCTTGAGACCTAGCAAAGGCACATCGGGCTACCAGTCCCTACAATTTTGCCAAGTTTGGTGGAAATCCATTCAGCCGTTCGGGCTAAAAGTGAGTTTGACTGCCCTATGGAAATTAACATGGGGAAAACATGTTTTGGGACCCCCCTTTTATCTCGGCCCCCGCTTGGCGAATCCCCCCCAAACTTTCTAGGAAAGACCAGAGCTCCGCGAGGCAAATTTGAGGAAATTTTCAGGCAGATTCGTCAACCGGCGCCAAAGTTATTCACAATAGAATTTTGAGATTTTGCATTGAAAAAAATCCTAACTATAACAACCTACTGGCGACCGCCAGTAGGTAATATATATATATATATATATATGCAGAGAAAGCCCCTCCAGAAGAAAGGACCGAAGGACACAGCAGATTAAAGCATGATGCATTTCGGCGTTTTCATCTTGCCTTCCTCAGATGCCTTTTGCTGCATGGGATTACTTCAGCTCCCTCTTTCAAATTGCGGAGTTCCAAAGGTATTTGGAGTGTTTCCGGCCCCGCCTTAAGTAGTCACAGCTGTTGGTCTATGCCGGACGAACTCGATCTTCCAGCATGCATTTCAGCTGCAGTCCAAAAGAGCGGAGTGGCGCTTCAGTGCGCCCTGTGAGGCCAGAAAGGGGGAGAAGGCTGTGTCTGTGCCACCAAAGTCCCAAAATGAGTTGCAAAAGGTTACCTCGGGTCCCCTACACCTCAACCCCCTGAGCAGTTCCAGACCGGGCCGTGACGAAGAGATACAGTGATCCAGCGTCCCCGTGACTTCACGGGCTGCGGGTAGCAACAGCTGTTGTCCGGTGTGCTCCTGAGGTTGACCAGCAAACTACCAATTCCTTGGTTACAGAAAGTCATGTTGCCATGTTGCCTTTATTTGTTGCCGGCCGATTTGCGAGGCGGATCCTTCATTTCCACGCGCTAAGGCACAGCTCGTGGTATTGATGCAGAGAAAGCCCCTCCAGAAGAAAGGACCGAAGGACACAGCGGGGGTACCAGGTAACCTTTTATTTTCGCGCAGATATATATATATATATATATATATATATATTCACAGAAAAAACCATAGGTTATAGTGGATATATAGTTAGGAATTTGCATTTACAAAACCTTGAAAATTCAATGAAAAAACCATAGGTTATAGGCCATATATAGTTAGGAATTAGCATTTACAAAACCTTATTTTACTCGCATAAAACCATTGAAATTCCATATATAGTTAGCTAACTATAAGCGCTAACTATATATCGCGCACCCGCAATCCACTGCTGATGATGTCACATATTACATCATTCATGACATGGTCAGTGACATCACTGATGACATCACTGATTACAACATCCAGTGACTGTATGTTTCTGTAAAGTTAAAATATGTTTCACATATTGAAGAATGAGTGGATGTATAAGTGTCTGGATGAAGAATTTAGTAGGTGCATGACTGACTGTATGAGTGAGTGATTAAATGTGTCTCACTGAGTACATGGGTTAGTGACTAAACTGTCTTAATTCGTGCATCAGTATGTTTGTTGTTGTGTAAGCTGCTGCATGTGTTGATCAGTAGCTATAAGAGTAGCCATATGGGTTATTGATTGGTTGCCCAAATATTTGAATGGGAGGCTGAGTGTGTGTGTGGGTGGCTGGGAGGTGCGTGACTCTGTGCATAGATGTGTAAGCAGTTGATTCACTAGGAGTATGAGTTCAAGAGTGCATGTGGAAACAGCTATATGAGCGGTTGACTGTGCATGGGTGTGTTGGTGAGTGAATGGATTTCTCATTGCTACATGTGCAAGTAAGTACGTATGTAAAACACAATACATGTGAGAGTTGAGATATATAAATAACTGAACATAAGAGCCAGTGAATGTGTGAGTGGCTGTATCGATCACTGTGAGCTTGTATCAGGGATTATATAAGAGAGTAAATATGTGTTATTATATGTTTGAATAAGTAAGATGTGTATAACTGTATAGTTGAGGAAATGGAGGTGTGATTGATTCTTTGCATGACTGACTAGGTGTGTGAGTAAGTCCATGGATGAGTGACAGTCTGTGAGTGTCTGTTTATACTGAGTGTATGTAAGGTTATATTAGAGTCTGAAGAGGTTCATTGTATTATCACATGAGTGATGTGATCAGTGATGACAAATGAGATGTCATCAGTGATGTCATTTGAGTTGTCATCAGTGATGTCATTTGAGATGTCATCATTGATATCATTTGAGTTATCAGTGATGTCATTTGAGATGTCATCAGTGATGTCATCAGTGATGTCACTGACCATGTCATGAATGATGTAATATGTGACATCATCAGCAGTGGATTGCGGGTGCGCGATATATAGTTAGCGCTTATAGTTAGCTAACTATATATGGAATTTCAATGGTTTTATGCGAGTAAAATAAGGTTTTGTAAATGCTAATTCCTAACTATATATGGCCTATAACCTATGGTTTTTTCATTGAATTTTCAAGGTTTTGTAAATGCAAATTCCTAACTATATATCCACTATAACCTATGGTTTTTTTCTGTGAATTTCATTGGTTTTTTAATAGCAAATATGAAAAGCTTTAAAATGTCAAGTACGTGATAGATAAAAACATTTTCGTATTTATGCACGCTGATGTGCTTTGAACGCTGCCCCCCCCCCTCCCCTCTTTTGCCTTTGTTAGTACTCTCTCTTTGCAGATACAGAAGGGTAGTTAACGCAGGCCTTTACCCCCGTTGTAATCCGTCGTACCTCCTTGTCTCTCCATTTGATTGATTGTTGTCCAAGCATTTACTGTTTTAGAATTGGTTCTCTTTGGATCATTCTCTATTTACAAACAAGCACAAAGTCGCAATACTCTGTTTAGTCTTTGCAGATAGTGAAAAATCGTGTAAAAAAATAAAAGTAATCGAGCAAAATCAGTAGGCCACTAATTGGATCTCTTTTTGACCTCGCTAAAATAGAAATATTAGGAACAACCCTTCTTGAGAAATACGAAAATAGTGAGATGAACTGAGCTCCACACCATGAGGGCTGCAAGACAGCTCGGCTCCATCACCCATCCCGCACAAAATAATGACAAACCCTATGCAAATATTAAAAATATAGACAACACACCAGCAAAGAAATAGGGTAAAACATTTTATTAAAAAACTATTTACATAACGTTGGTTTATAAGATGATGTCAGTAGTGGACCGATGTGTGAATAGATCGAAAACAGCACAAGGCTCCAAGATCCGGATAGCAAGCTCCTGGATGTTGGGTGCCATAGTTTAGAGTTCTGAATTTCAGCCTTTTTCAATGCCTGTGCTTTGTTGAATCAAAATGGCGGCTTGACACAAAGCTGACTCAAGCGTTGTTACTGATGCTATGCAGACCAAAACTGGTTTTCAGTTTGTACATTTTTCTAGATTTTTCAATCCAAGTTTGGTTGACTTTGTAGAACGATGGCTTCAGATTTTCAACATACGGTGTGGTGGCGCTGACTGGGAGGGGGCGCTTCGCTCCTGCCCCCTCCCCAAGTAAGATTTTCATACGTGAAAGTACGTTAATGGTTTTGGTCCCCGAGATGCTTCGATGTCACTACCATTCTCAAATAGCATAAGTTCTGGATGTTGGGTGCCATAGTTAAGAGTTCTGAGCAGCGCTTGTAACACTGTCTGAAGCTTATTTCCTCCTACTGCAGCTTCACTATTCTCAAAGTAAGTGAGTGTCGTTTGTGGACCTGACTGCATTAGAAAACAATATGATATGTTACCTTCCTAAACAGCTTGACGGAGGCCCCTGAGCGGCGCTGTGATGGCCATGGACTCGGAGAAGACGCTTGGCTCCGACACCCTCCCCAAGTCTTATAGCACTGGTGTAGCCTGAGATCGCCCCCGACATAGGCGGCCGGCTCCCGGGGTCCGGCGGTACTTTTTGCCTTTTGATGACTCTTCAATTCTGGACCTTGTCCCACAATCCGTTTGACCTGAAGACAAGCTGTAGTGAGGCGCCCCTTTATCGTTTTAGTTGCCATTCCGCCCGCTTTTGCTACACTGTGCCTCTTCCGCCATTCAGCTGTTTTCCGCCCGCTCTTGCGACTACAGCGTCTCGCTCACCATGTAGTTGAGATGCGCCCGCTCTAGCGGTGCAGCGATAGGCGGCTGCCACAGGACTCTCAAAATGGCGGCCGGCTCTTCGGTTTTGGGCCTGGTCCACTAAAATGGCCCTGGGACACCTTGGAACTCGGACGCTTGTCTGCTAGGGCTTGGATCCCATTCTCGAAAAGCGTCCCCTCAGCCGTGAAGATTCTACAAAAGTCTTGGGGGCCTCCGACTCCCGCAGGCTTCTGGTGGGGAGCGGCTGCCATGATTGCTCGTGGAATGGCCACGACGGAGCTACGAGATGGTAGTGGTCTCATGCTGACGCCAGCTTTAGTCTGAAACATCCAGAAACACTGTAGACTACCAATTCGATCAGTTCCGGTAGCGCCCCAACATGACCCGGAAGAGAAGAACTTGCCCTCCCCTCTTTGACTGATGGTTCTTGTTGCCTGTCCCCTCTGTTGTCATTTAACAGAACTTTTTGGACTGCTGAAAGGGGTTGTGTTCTGAACGCTGGTTGGTGGAGACATTTAGACTATATTCTTGACCTACGTTGTCGCGTAATGCGTTTTATGACACGCCGCGTTAGCGCACCCGGAAGTGATCCGAGGCGCGGCGCGCAGCGCGTAACGTAAGCATAACAGGTCATGTGACTTGTTAATAAAACTTTTCATTGGTTCATTTTACTTTTGTTAATTTAATGATGAAAAGCTTGGTCATATGACCTAAAAATTACGCTTTTTATTATTTTCGAACAATATTTTTTTTTCAAACATATGTTATAATATTCCAGGCTAATGTACTTTCCCGGAAAATTTACAACTGTCTGGCAAGTAAAATATATTCCTTTTTCGAGAAAAAGGGCGTTTCTTCCTTCCATGACAGAGCCGTTGAGTAAAAGAGATTCGGCCTGCTGTCTTAGTCGCCGATACGCCTGATTATCAGATTCTTATCGATCACTTTATGTTGCAGACATGAAAAACACAACTGCCCTTGACCATTTATCTTTACTGCGTTCCTACATATTATACCTTTTATCCGTCATGTAATTGGACTGCTTTATTTCACTTGCCTTTACTGATTCGAAAACAGTCACTAAAAGTAAAAACTTTACAAATGAAAATACTACTACCGTGTTTTGTTTTAAAAACCTTTATTGTGAAAATGTCAGTATACAAATACGGGCCTATAACCACGTGGGCCGGCCACGGAGCAAACTCAAATCGTATATGATGAGGAGACATTTACACTGTAGAAGAACGTAACGAGCGGGCCATTAGGTGACAAGAACAAAGGTGTCTAACAGTTGCGGTATCGGTGGACGTACATTTTGTAATTAAAATACGACAGGGCCACTTACAATAACATTTTCTAGATATACATTTGCGGGCAAAGAGTTACGAGTCCCATTTATACCGGCGCCATTTTGGGCGAGGCCGGGCAGGTCCAAGATATAGTCAAAATGTCTCCACCAACCATCGGCCAGACCAGAACCCCTTTCGGCCCTTTATGTTACAAGATGATGTCTTCCATTCAGAAAATATTGGTGGCAGCATTTTGAAAGGAAACAGAAACAGCCGTTCTCCTAGTGAGTTTCACATTGTTACATTTAGGAAGAATGTTGAAGAGTAGTATGTGGAAAATCTGAAGCCATTTTTCTACAAACTCTCAATCAGACTTGGATGGAAAAAAAAACCTGAAGAATGTACAAACTGAAAACCAATTTTTGTCTGTATAGCACCAACAGTAACGCTTGAGTCAGCTTTGTGTCAAGCCACCATTTTCATTCAATCAATAGCGTCCCCCTGCACACATTCAGGGACCTGGTCGTGTCTTCAGATGAAACGCATTGAAGGAAAAGAAGCAGAAAGGAAAAGGAAAAAAGTTCCGCCGGACCTAGTGAAGCTGCAGCAGGTGCAAATAAGCTTCAGACAGTCTTACAAGCACTGCTCAGAACTCTCAACTGAGGCACTCAACATCCAGGACTTGCCATTCGGATCTTGGCGCCTTGTATTTTTGTTTTGTTTTTGATGGAAGGGAAAGAACAAAAAACAGACATTGAAAAAGGCTCAACAGTGCAGGGCGCCTTGTGCTGCTTCCGACCTATTCACACATCGGTCCGCTACTGACATCACCTCATAAACCAACGGGGCACCCCACGCCGACTTTCGGCGCAGCATTGTAGGATGGACACACCAGTGCGGCAATTTGATGGACACCACCTCGGTGCCATCCAGATCTCGGCGCGTTCATTCATTCAATAGCGTCCCCCTGCACACATTCAGGGACCTGGTCGTGTCTTCAGAAGAAACGCATTGTAGGAAAAGAAGCAAAAAGGAAAAGGCAACAAGTTCCGCCGGACCTAGTGAAGCTGCAGCAGGTGCAAATAAGCTTCAGACAGTTCTACAAGCACTGCTCAGAAATCTCAACTGAGGCACTCAACATCCAGGACTTGCCATTCGGATCTTGGCGCCTTGTGCTGGTTCCGACCTATTCACACATCAGTCCACTACTGACATCACCTCATAAGCCAACGGGGCACCCCACGCCGACTTCCGGCGCAGCATTGTAGGATGGCCACACCAGTGCAGCCACTTGCTGGACACCACCTCGGTGCCATCCGGATCTCAGCGCGTTCGAGTCACTGTGCCGGAAGAGTGACCGGAACTCAGCTGAACACGCCGTCTTTCGGCGCAGCATTGTAGGATGGCCACACCAGTACGGCAATTTGCTGGACACCACCTCGGCGCCATCCGGATCTCGGCGCGTTCGAGTCACTGTACCGCAACAGTGACCGCAATTCAGCTGGACACGCCGTCTTTCGGCGCAGCATTGTAGGATGGCCACACCAGTGCGGCAATTTGCTGGACACCACCTCGGTGCCATCCGGATCTCGGCGCGTTGTGCTGCCTTCGGCCTATTCGCACATCGGTCCGCTACTGACGCCGCCTCACGTGCCAACGGATTTTCTACGCTTTTTGTAGCCCTATGTCGCATAACAGGTCATGTGACTTGTTTATAAAACTTTTCATTGGTTCATTTTACTTTTGGTTTCCTAAAGATGGAAGGCTTGGTCATATGACCTAAAAATAACACTTTTCATTGGTTTAGAACATTTTTTTTTCCCAAACGATGAAAGCCCCACCTTGTTTCTGGATCATTCAGACTGAAGCTGGCGTCAGCATGAGAGCACCACCATCTCGTGGCTCCGTCGTGGTCATTCCGCGAGCAATCATGGCAGCCGCTCCCCACCGAAAGCCTGCGGGAGTCGGGAGCCCCCAAGACTTTTATACAATCTTCACGGCTGAGGGGACGCTTTTCGAGAATGGAGCCCAAGCCCTAGCAGGCAAGCATCCGACTTCCAAGGTGTCCCAGGGCCATTTCAGTGGACCAGGCCCAAAACCGAAGAGCCGTCCGCCATTTTAAGAGTCATGTGGCAGCCGCCTATCGCTGCACCGCAAGAGTGGGAACAACTCAACTACATGGTGAGCGAGACGCTGTAGTCGCAAGAGCGGGCGGTAAACAGCTGAATGGCCGCCACCTGGGGAGGCCCGTTCACGCCGCCTCCCCCCCCCCCCCGGGCCGCCGCACGCCAATTTTCGGAGCAGCATTGTAGGATACCAAAACCAGTGCGGCAGTTTACTGGACATCACCTGGGTGCCTGTCGTACATGTTGTGTCAGCCATGTGACACTGGACACAGACCGCTACTGACGAGGCCTCCCCCCGCACCACCCGGGACGCCCCACGCTGTTTTTCTGTGCTGCATTGTAGGATCCCTAAACCAGTGCGGCACCCAGGCGACATCACCTGGGTGCCGTCCAGAACTCTGCACGTTGTGCTGCCTTGGGACTATTCGCACAACAGACCGCTACTGACGAGGCCTCCCCCCGCCCCACCCGGGACGCCCCACGCCAATTTTCGGAGCAGCATTGTAGGATCCCTAAACCAGTGCGGCACCCAGGCGACATCACCTGGGTGCCGTCCAGAACTCTGCACGTTGTGCTGCCTTGGGACTATTCGCACAAAAGACAGCTTCTAACCATTGTTGCTTTTTGTGTTAATAAATGTTTAAATGTTTTTAGTTTTTGTTCTGTTCATTATCGTTAAAAGTTAATAAAGTTTTATAACCTTACTTTGTTGGAGTGTTATCTATTTTTTGAAAAACGGGTGAATGGGGCCTTGAATCGGGTTATTGTCATGTGTGGGCTTTGGAAGTGTGCTGCTGAAGGATCGGACATTTCAAACTCAAATGCACGTTCTTTTTCTTACCTTTCCGAAGCATGGAGCGCAATAGCAGGCAGAGAAAGGGTGATGCACGTGTTGAACACTACCTGACCTGGCAAGTTGCTGGCAGTGCCCCCCCGCCCGCTCCTGAAAGAGGGCACACACACACCGCCGCCCCGAGTACTTCAGAAATCTTTAAAAGACCATGCGCTTGTTCATGAGGCTTAAATGGTTTATCACCTCTTCTAGAACCCCTACATCGACCCTCTGACGTTTCATGGAAAAATTACCATGTAACACAATACCAAGCCCTATCAGCTGAAACCCCCAAGGAATCGTGGGGCATATTATCAAGGGGGTTTATCTCCGCTTTTTTGGCTTTAAAAACCATGAAAGCGGAGATAAAATTATTTCCCTATTATCAAGCTGTCGCTAACACCAGTTAGTGACACCTAAAAGGAGATAGCGACCATCTTGGGCCCGGCTTTGCATGTCAGTGATACTTATCACTAATGACATGCAAAGTGGCGTGCCAAGATGTTAGCGACTGGAAACAGTCCCTAACATCGCTACCTTCTATTATCAACTTTTGGAGATATTCGCACTAAGCGCGAATATCTCCAAAAGCTAACACCTGCCCTGAGCAGTTCTTAGCCATGTTATCCAATGGGAGGTGGATAACATGGCTAAGAGCATTAGGTCGATAATACATGAATATCGCTGACTTTTCTGCGATAATAGCAAGGTTTATCTGCGATAAAAATCGCCGATGTGCGGCGATAATTTTTGTCTCTAAACAAGTTATAGACAAAAATTATCGCTAGTTGTTAGTAATATGCCCCCGGGTTTTTGCTTGCAAAAATCGGGAGGCGGGAGACTAGCACTGAAATCAGTACTCACACGCCTGAATCAGGAGAATTGGCATGTCTGAATTCTCTACAGCTGGGGCCATAAACTACATCCGCAGGGGTAGGTGATAGCCTGGGACCAGCCTGGCATCTAAAATGGCTGCCGTGCACGACAAAATTGTGGCATTCGAAAAAAGGCAAGATGGCGCAGCCGCTGGAAGAGATATATCAACATATATCAGCCTCCTCAGCCACCCTCAGGAAACATAGGGGATTAGGATATGTCTCCCGCACCCCCTTATACCTAGTACTTTAATTAACGAAGCACAAAATGGCGAATTCCCGTTTCGCTACCAGTTTGCGGCCCAGTTCGCGGCCCGTGAAGCGCTTCTACCGTGAAAAATCATTTTTTTTTTATTTTCCCCACGGGACCCTTTAATAACCCCAACAACATTCCTAGGGGGTCAAGAGGGGGATACCTTGCCCCCTTTCATTAAATTCCCCCTTAGTTTTTCACCTTTTCTTCTCTCTCGATCCTACCGAGAGACAAGATGGCGGCCGCTCCGGACTGTCACGCAGCAAAAAAAAAAAAAAAGCTCACGCACAGCCGCTGGAAGAGATGTATCAACATATATCAGCCTCCTCACCCACCCTCAGGAAACATAGGGGATTAGGATACGTCTCCCGTACCCACTTATAACTAGTAATTTAATTTACGAAGCACAAAATGGCGAATTCCCGTTTCGCTACCAGTTCGCGGCCGCGCTTCTACCGTGAAAAATCATTTTTTTTTTATTTTCCCCACGGGACCCTTTAATAACCCCAACAACATTCCTAGGAGGTCAAGAGGGGGATACCTTGCCCCCTTTCATTAAATTCCCCCTTCGTTTTCCACCTCTTCTTCTCTCTCGATCCTACCGAGAGACAAGATGGCGTCCGCTCCGGACTGTTTAGAATGTTGACAGACACCGGAGAGCCAATCAGCTTTCTGCGCGCAAAGTTCCGATAAGCGAAAAGTAAGCGGACCGGATCGCTGCCCAGAGCGCTGTTACAGATATATATCTTGGTTTGAACGTTAATTTCTCAAAAACTACTGGAGCACATATATTGAGACCTAGCAAAGGCACATCGGGCTAACAGTCCCTACAATTTTGCCAAGTTTCGTGCAAATCCATTCAGCCGTTCGAGCTAAAAGTGAGTCCAACCGCCCTATGGAAAACTCAATGCAAAAAACGCGTTTTGGGACCCCCCTTTTTTCTCAGCCCCCCCTTGACGAAACCCCACCAAATTTTCAGGAGCTGCTCAGAAACAAAATGTGCCATTTTCCTGAAAATGTCAGCCGATTCCATCCACAAACAAAGTTATTAGACATAGAATTTTCAAAAGTCCCATAGGGAAAAAATTCTAACTATATATACCTACTGGCGAACGCCAGTAGGTAATATATATATATATATATATATATATATATATATATATATATATATATATATATATATATATATATATATATATTACCTACTGGCGGTCGCCAGTAGGTAGTTATAGTTAGGACCTAGTTTCCATAGGAAATCCTCAACATTCTATTTGGAATAACTTTGGCCCTGGTTGAAGAATCTTAGCGAATTTCTCAAAGAAGATGGCTCGGTCCACTGCGCTCCTTCCCTAAAAGTTTGGGGGGGATTGGTCAAGTGGGGGCTGAGATAAAAGGGGGGTCCCAAAACGTGTTTTCTCCATGTTATTTTCCATAGGACCTTTAGACTCGGCTACAGGTCGAACGGGTGAATGGATTTATAAGAAATTTGGCAAAACTGTACAGTCCGGCTCGCAGATTACGCTTTTTTTGGAATGGTGTAAATCCGTTCAGTAGTTGCTGAGGAAATTAAAGTTAAAGTCAATTATATATCTATACTCGCGCACATGTGCGCGCACCCAAACGGCTGCGCGCGCGAGCGGAATTTTGTTGCGTGACGTCTGTTAACGTTCGATTCGAAGGAAATCAGGAAGTGTTGACCGCCATTTTGTCATTGCGAGTAAATATATTGTTGATTTCAAAGCGTTGGAATATGGAAAGGGGAGAAGGTAGAGATTGTTTTGCTGCGTAGGTTTTCTCAGGGTGTGCAGTAAGGCCCTTAAAGGCGAAAATATATATATATATTTTTTTTTTAAAGTTGCGTGGTGCGCGCACTCGGTCGCACACACCTTTTTACAAGAGTGTGAAAATGGAGATAAATCAGAAGTTTGAGTGCTTAGATATAAGGTGGCTCTGAAAAGAGCCATTGTGTTAATTGAGTGTTTTCTGCATTTATAAGTAAGTACCGATGCAGAGCCTGATGTTGCAGAGGAAGATTCTGTTTCCCTCATTCGTGAAATGAACACCGTCTCTCCTATAGACGTCTTGCATGTGGTATCGCAAGTTGTTGTGGTAAATAGAACCCATGCTATAATCTCTGAGGAACGCAGAAACAGATTTATTTACATGTCTCCTTGCTTTCTCAAATTGTGCACAATGGTGATTGGACCAATTCCATTTCTGTCTTTGGCATATATTGGAATATACCAAGGCAGATCGAGGAAAAAGTGTCATCAATTGTCGAAAGGTGTCTTTTAGAAGCATTTCCAGACCTACCCCAGTGATTGTGCCTAGATCGTTTCCACCACAGTGCACAATTATAAGGTCTGGTTCTGGGAGATGCATAAAAGTTTTCCCCAATGGAATCAATTGGTGACATTTCAATCCTCTTTTGGAAATCCATGTTATGTGTACATTTGGTAAGCTGAGGTTGCAAATTCGTCTGCTTACTGCATATTTTTCACTCCAGTGAATATAACTGTGTCCTATTAGCCAGACCTTCATTTTCAAGGGATTTGTAGTCGTCCTCCGATCGGTTCTGGAAGTGGAATGGTAGTTAGAAGTTGAAATTCTAAATAAAGGAAGAGGCTGGGTGTGGTTTAAAAAATAAAAATGATTGGTTGATTGTAAGAAGTGGAGATTGAACAGTGCGTTGCATGTTAATGTTTATGTTAAACGAAAAGTACTATTGGGTGTGAAAAAAAAAGACATGTAACAGAGCTGTGGATTGGCAGGTGTTTCTGGAGGGAAAACAGTGTTGTTACTTTGCTGTAGAACGTTGAGATATGAACTTTTGACCTGTGCCTGCAGAATGAGGTGTTACCATGGAAACAGCCAGAGATGGCAGTGGGTGATGGGTGACTTTTATGTGACATTGAAAATATTGTGAGGGAGAACCAACTGAAATGTAATTGCTTACGTTACGCGCTCCGCATTGCTTCCGGGAAGCTGCGCTTCGCGCCTCGCGCACCGGAGCACTTCCGGGTGCGCTAACGCGGCGCGTCATATGACGGATTACGCAAGAACGCGATACGTCGTTGGGGCTCCCCCGGAACTGATCGAATTGGTAGTCTACAGTGTTTCTGGATGTTTCAGACTGAAGCTGGCGTCAGCATGAGAGCACCCCGTGGCTACGTCGTGGCCATTCCGCGAGCAATCATGGCAGTCGCTCCCCACCGGAAGTCTGCAGGAGTCGGGGGCCTCGGTGACTCTTGTAGAATCTTCAAGGCTGACGGGACGCTTTTGGGAATGGGGCTCATGCCCTAGCAGTCAAGCGTCCGAGTTCCAGGGTTGCCCAGAGCCATCCTTGCAGGCCAGGCCCAAGTCTGTGGAGCCGACCGCCATTTCCTGAGCTCCGTGGCAGCCGCCTGTCGCTGTATCGGAAGAGTGGGTGCAATTCAGCCGGATGGCGGGTGAGACGGTGTAAATGTGATGGTTGGACCAGGGCCCCGCAGGACGTGTCTTCAGGTCAAACGGATTGTGGGACAAGGTCCAGAATGGAAGAGGCATCAAAAGGCAAGAAGTTCCGCCTGACCCCGGGAGCCGGCCGCCTATGTCGTGGGTGATCTCAGGCCATACCAGGGGAACAAGACTTGGGGAGGGGGCAGGAGCCAAGCGCCCCCTCCGAGTCCGCGTTTCTTGGACCCTGAAGTATGGCACTCAACATTCAGAACTTATGACATTTGTGCAAGGCAGGGACATCGAAGTCTCTCAGGGACCAAATATATCCAGAGTCCTTCCTACAGAAGGTGGTGGGGGTGGCGGCATTAGCAAGGCATCCCCCCACACAACTTGTCGGACCCTGAAGTATGGCTCTCAACATCCAGAACTTATGACATATGTGCAAGGCAGGGACATCGAAGCCTCTCAGGGACCAAGGATATCCAGAGTCCTTCCTACAGAAGGTGGTGGGGGTGGCGGCATTAGCAAGGCATCCCCCACACAACTTGTCGGACATGACCTCTGGATGTACTGGGTGTTCAATTTCAGAATTGAAACTACTAAGAAGCAATTAGAAGTGTTGTTTTCATGTTGCAGTAGGTTCCATGTAAATAGTTATTTAATAAAACGTTTTATCCTGTTACTTTGCTGGTGTGTTGCATATATTTATAATATTTGCATAGTGTTTGTCGTTATTTTGGGCGGGGTGGGTGGCGGAGCCGAGCTGTCTTGCAGCCATCATGGCGTCAAGCTCGGTTCCTCTCTCTAGTTTCATGTTTTTTCTAACGATTTATATGTTATAGTTTGCTAGCACGATACAGCGGATAGTCCGCATTTTATATATATGTCCTTTTTATTAGGGGGGTCCTCCGGTGGAGTCGGACGATCTACCTCTAATAAACGGTCCGGGTTGAACCAACTACCAACAAACAGGGCAGAGATAGGCATGACGGGTTACAAAGGGGACAAAAGTGTGCACTACCTATCCTTCACTATCTGCAAAAACTAAATAGAGTATTGCGACTTTATGCTTATTTGTGAACAGAGAATGACCCAAAGAGAACCAATTTTATACAATCATAGGCTATTGGCAGTGGGCAGAGAGGCCATGACACTGAAAATGGCTGTTACTTACGTGCATGATGGGGCCTAAAAGGGACTAGATGGCGTGGCCACTGTTTCGCGACTTTCACTTTACTTTTAACAATGGCTGTGGTGAACATAAATGAACGCTGCTTATGTATACCTAATTTTAGTCATTTTCCACAAAAAGCTTTTGATATTTGCTATTAAAAAACCAAAGAAAAACACTGAAAAAACCATAGGTTATAGACCAAATATAGTTAAATATCTGAAGTCCATCTCTGCACTGCATGGAGATACAGGTCGTCGATCAGAAGATGTGCTGGCCACCTCTAATGGTAATAGCTTGGCCAGGGCTCTTGTCGTTGCCTCTGCAAATTGCAGAGGGTGCACTTGTTTGACATGCCGCACCATGGTATGTATGGAAAAGAAATATTTTTTTGCTGGATTTCTTCTTGAGAGAACCAAGTCACATATCGTGCAGGTTACTTTTGGTGCATTCACTTTCTTTTGATCTTCAGGATAAGTGAAAAATTGCCAGATGAAAGATTTATTTTTTCTTATTAAAGGTAGTCGATCATTTTGGTCAGATTCGGAAGATGAATGAGATACGGTAGCCATTTCACCAAAGTCTTCCGAAAGATGTAGGACGTTGTTGTCTCTTGAGAGTAGAAAAGATAGTGAGGGAAGTGGGTGGAGTGCTGCGTGTAAATTTCAGAATTGAAACTATTAAGAACCAATTGAAAGTGTTGTTTTCATGTTGCAGTAGGCTGCCATGTAAATAGTTATTTAATATAACGTTTTACCCTGTTACTTTGCTGGTGTGTTGTGTATCTTTATAATATTTGTCGTTATTTTGGGTGGGGTGGGCGGCGGAGCCGAGCTGTCTTGCAGCCATCATGGCGTCAAGCTCGGTTTCTCTCACTAGTTTCATATTTCTCATGAGGGGTTGTTCCTAATTTTTCTATTTTAGCGAGGTCAAAAAAAGATCTCATCAGTGGCCTACTGATTTTGCTCGATTCCTTTTGTTTTTTCTAACGATTTATATGTTATAGTTTGCTAGCACGATACAGCGGCTAGTCCGCATTTTATATATATGTCCTTTTTATTAGGGGTGTCTTCCGGTGGAGTCGGACGATCTACTTCTAATAAACGGTCCGGGTTGAACCAACTACCATCATGATTTTGTATATCTTCTGAGCTGGATTTAAGCGCACAATTGTTAAAGTATGAAACGTTTTATATTTCTAAAAAACATACCAAGGTGTGTACATCCGGTAACGCACGAAAGTTTAAAAAGACATTCGGCTCCATTTACTGAAAAGTTTCATAAGAATAAAAAAGAAGTCTAGGTACAGTCTCTTTGACGTACTATAAGTTCTTTGAGGGGTGTTTGAAGAAATTCAATAAGTTCAAATCGCAAGGTTTTTACGAAATATATAGGCCTGTGCGCGCACTCGGTCGCGCACGAAAGCCTGGAAATGCGATATCCATTTTATTGACAACTGTTGCCGAGAGTGCACACACCGGGTCGCGCACGAAAGTTTAGTAAGGCTATTTTTATTTACAGACAAATTTTAATGTGTTTAAAAAAAGGCAAGGTACAGACTTTCGAATTCTGTATTGCTTTACAAGGAGTCTCTATGCAACTTGAACAGTGAAGAAAACGGCTTGTTTTCGAAAAAAATATTGCCAGAACTTTATTGCCAAAAGTATAGGTTGCATACACGACATTTTTCTGAATTAGCATTTTAAAAACCAATGAAATTCACAGAAAAAACCATAGGTTTTACACACGTTATAGTTAGGAAGTAGCATTTAAAAAACCTATGAAATTCACTGAAAAAATCATAGGTTTGACACATGTTATAGTTAGCTGGAAATTTTACTGACATAAAACCAATGAAATTCCACGTTATAGTTAGTTGGACTCACTATAACTTGCGCGTGCAATGCACTGCTGATGACGTCACATATTACATCATTCATGACATGGTCAGTGACATCACTGATGACACCATCCTTGTGACATAGTGACAGACCTCCTTTCACTGTAATGTAACTCTTGAAACACATATTCAAAAATAGAAACTGAAATGTAAAAAAAAATGCAGATACCCATATCAGTTACAACAAGTAATTCAGTAATTCCACCATCTATATACACATCCACTCATACATATATTCACTCATCATATGAAATGATACACCTATACATCCTGTTACACACCGACAATCATCGAAAAGTTACTCACAGACATACTCACACGTGCAAATAAACTATTGAACATCCATTTATTTGAATATAGAGTTATACACACACTTCCACCTTACTTCTATTGAAAATTACACATATTTATTCTCTTAAACAATCACTTATAGAAACACATACTTATTTAAACAGGAACTCTTTCAATCTCTTACTCTCACATATACTCACTTATATACATCAATATTCACATATACTAGATTAAAATATATGTCGTTACTGATAAAGACACTAGTGAGACAGTCATTCACTCACTAACAAACACATATACACACTCATCCACCCATACAGTCCTGCACATATGCTGTCTTCAAAACACATACAAACAGAGAGTAGACACTGACGAAGGAAAACCGAAACGCGTTTGTCTGCTGAGTGGTTCGGATTAAAATCTTACTGAACACTTCCCCCGCGAGTGCCGGATTTTCTTTTTGCTAATCACGAGAGAAACTCGGAGCTGTAATATATATATATATATATATATATATATATATATATATTCAATGAAAAAACCATAGGTTATAGGCCATATATAGTTAGGAATTAGCATTTACAAAACCTTATTTTACTCGCATAAAACCATTGAAATTCCATATATAGTTAGCTAACTATAAGCGCTAACTATATATCGCGCACCCGCAATCCACTGCTGATGATGTCACATATTACATCATTCATGACATGGTCAGTGACATCACTGATGACATCACTGATTACAACATCCAGTGACTGTATGTTTCTGTAAAGTTAAAATATGTTTCACATATTGAAGAATGAGTGGATGTATAAGTGTCTGGATGAAGAATTTAGTAGGTGCATGACTGACTGTATGAGTGAGTGATTAAATGTGTCTCACTGAGTGCATGGGTTAGTGACTAAACTGTCTTAATTCGTGCATCAGTATGTTTGTTGTTGTGTAAACTGCTGCTTGTGTTGATCAGTAGCTATAAGAGTAGCCATATGGGTTATTGATTGGTTGCCCAAATATTTGAATGGGAGGCTGAGTGTGTGTGTGGGTGGCTGGGAGGTGCGTGACTCTGTGCATAGATGTGTAAGCAGTTGATTCACTAGGAGTATGAGTTCAAGAGTGCATGTGGAAACAGCTATATGAGCGGTTGACTGTGCATGGGTGTGTTGGTGAGTGAATGGATTTCTCATTGCTACATGTGCAAGTAAGTACGTATGTAAAACACAATACATGTGAGAGTTGAGATATATAAATAACTGAACATAAGAGCCAGTGAATGTGTGAGTGGCTGTATCGATCACTGTGAGCTTGTATCAGGGATTATATAAGAGAGTAAATATGTGTTATTATATGTTTGAATAAGTAAGATGTGTATAACTGTATAGTTGAGGAAATGGAGGTGTGATTGATTCTTTGCATGACTGACTAGGTGTGTGAGTAAGTCCATGGATGAGTGACAGTCTGTGAGTGTCTGTTTATACTGAGTGTATGTAAGGTTATATTAGAGTCTGAAGAGGTTCATTGTATTATCACATGAGTGATGTGATCAGTGATGACAAATGAGATGTCATCAGTGATGTCATTTGAGTTGTCATCAGTGATGTCATTTGAGATGTCATCATTGATATCATTTGAGTTGTCATCAGTGATGTCATTTGAGATGTCATCAGTGATGTCATCAGTGATGTCACTGACCATGTCATGAATGATGTAATATGTGACATCATCAGCAGTGGATTGCGGGTGCGCGATATATAGTTAGCGCTTATAGTTAGCTAACTATATATGGAATTTCAATGGTTTTATGCGAGTAAAATAAGGTTTTGTAAATGCTAATTCCTAACTATATATGGCCTATAACCTATGGTTTTTTCATTGAATTTTCAAGGTTTTGTACATGCAAATTCCTAACTATATATCCACTATAACCTATGGTTTTTTCTGTGAATTTCATTGGTTTTTTAATAGCAAATATGAAAAGCTTTAAAATGTCAAGTACGTGATAGATAAAAACATTTTCGTATCTATGCACGCTGATGTGCTTTGAACGCTGCCCCCCCCTCCCCTCTTTTGCCTTTGTTAGTACTCTCTCTTTGCAGATACAGAAGGGTAGTTAACGCAGGCCTTTACCCCCGTTGTAATCCGTCGTACCTCCTTGTCTCTCCATTTGATTGATTGTTGTCCAAGCATTTACTGTTTTAGAATTGGTTCTCTTTGGATCATTCTCTATTTACAAACAAGCACAAAGTCGCAATACTCTGTTTAGTCTTTGCAGATAGTGAAAAATCGTGTAAAAAAATAAAAGTAATCGAGCAAAATCAGTAGGCCACTAATTGGATCTCTTTTTGACCTCGCTAAAATAGAAATATTAGGAACAACCCTTCTTGAGAAATACGAAAATAGTGAGATGAACTGAGCTCCACACCATGAGGGCTGCAAGACAGCTCGGCTCCATCACCCATCCCGCACAAAATAATGACAAACCCTATGCAAATATTAAAAATATAGACAACACACCAGCAAAGAAATAGGGTAAAACATTTTATTAAAAAACTATTTACATAACGTTGGTTTATAAGATGATGTCAGTAGTGGACCGATGTGTGAATAGATCGAAAACAGCACAAGGCTCCAAGATCCGGATAGCAAGCTCCTGGATGTTGGGTGCCATAGTTTAGAGTTCTGAATTTCAGCCTTTTTCAATGCCTGTGCTTTGTTGAATCAAAATGGCGGCTTGACACAAAGCTGACTCAAGCGTTGTTACTGATGCTATGCAGACCAAAACTGGTTTTCAGTTTGTACATTTTTCTAGATTTTTCAATCCAAGTTTGGTTGACTTTGTAGAACGATGGCTTCAGATTTTCAACATACGGTGTGGTGGCGCTGACTGGGAGGGGGCGCTTCGCTCCTGCCCCCTCCCCAAGTAAGATTTTCATACGTGAAAGTACGTTAATGGTTTTGGTCCCCGAGATGCTTCGATGTCACTACCATTCTCAAATAGCATAAGTTCTGGATGTTGGGTGCCATAGTTAAGAGTTCTGAGCAGCGCTTGTAACACTGTCTGAAGCTTATTTCCTCCTACTGCAGCTTCACTATTCTCAAAGTAAGTGAGTGTCGTTTGTGGACCTGACTGCATTAGAAAACAATGTGATATGTTACCTTCCTAAACAGCTTGACGGAGGCCCCTGAGGGGCGCTGTGATGGCCATGGACTCGGAGAAGACGCTTGGCTCCGACACCCTCCCCAAGTCTTATAGCACTGGTGTAGCCTGAGATCGCCCCCGACATAGGCGGCCGGCTCCCGGGGTCCGGCGGTACTTTTTGCCTTTTGATGACTCTTCAATTCTGGACCTTGTCCCACAATCCGTTTGACCTGAAGACAAGCTGTAGTGAGGCGCCCCTTTATCGTTTTAGTTGCCATTCCGCCCGCTTTTGCTACACTGTGCCTCTTCCGCCATTCAGCTGTTTTCCGCCCGCTCTTGCGACTACAGCGTCTCGCTCACCATGTAGTTGAGATGCGCCCGCTCTTGCGGTGCAGCGATAGGCGGCTGCCACAGGACTCTCAAAATGGCGGCCGGCTCTTCGGTTTTGGGCCTGGTCCACTAAAATGGCCCTGGGACACCTTGGAACTCGGACGCTTGTCTGCTAGGGCTTGGATCCCATTCTCGAAAAGCGTCCCCTCAGCCGTGAAGATTCTACAAAAGTCATGGGGGCCTCCGACTCCCGCAGGCTTCTGGTGGGGAGCGGCTGCCATGATTGCTCGTGGAATGGCCACGACGGAGCTACGAGATGGTAGTGGTCTCATGCTGACGCCAGCTTTAGTCTGAAACATCCAGAAACACTGTAGACTACCAATTCGATCAGTTCCGGTAGCGCCCCAACATGACCCGGAAGAGAAGAACTTGCCCTCCCCTCTTTGACTGATGGTTCTTGTTGCCTGTCCCCTCTGTTGTCATTTAACAGAACTTTTTGGACTGCTGAAAGGGGTTGTGTTCTGAACGCTGGTTGGTGGAGACATTTAGACTATATTCTTGACCTACGTTGTCGCGTAATGCGTTTTATGACACGCCGCGTTAGCGCACCCGGAAGTGATCCGAGGCGCGGCGCGCAGCGCGTAACGTAAGCATAACAGGTCATGTGACTTGTTAATAAAACTTTTCATTGGTTCATTTTACTTTTGTTAATTTAATGATGAAAAGCTTGGTCATATGACCTAAAAATTACGCTTTTTATTATTTTCGAACAATATTTTTTTTTCAAACATATGTTATAATATTCCAGGCTAATGTACTTTCCCGGAAAATTTACAACTGTCTGGCAAGTAAAATATATTCCTTTTTCGAGAAAAAGGGCGTTTCTTCCTTCCATGACGGAGCCGTTGAGTAAAAGAGATTCGGCCTGCTGTCTTAGTCGCCGATGCGCCTGATTATCAGATTCTTATCGATCACTTTATGTTGCAGACATGAAAAACACAACTGCCCTTGACCATTTATCTTTACTGCGTTCCTACATATTATACCTTTTATCCGTCATGTAATTGGACTGCTTTATTTCACTTGCCTTTTACTGATTCGAAAACAGTCACTAAAAGTAAAAACTTTACAAATGAAAATACTACTACCGTGTTTTGTTTTAAAAACCTTTATTGTGAAAATGTCAGTATACAAATACGGGCCTATAACCACGTGGGCCGGCCACGGAGCAAACTCAAATCGTATATGATGAGGAGACATTTACACTGTAGAAGAACGTAACGAGCGGGCCATTAGGTGACAAGAACAAAGGTGTCTAACAGTTGCGGTATCGGTGGACGTACATTTTGTAATTAAAATACGACAGGGCCACTTACAATAACATTTTCTAGATATACATTTGCGGGCAAAGAGTTACGAGTCCCATTTATACCGGCGCCATTTTGGGCGAGGCCGGGCAGGTCCAAGATATAGTCAAAATGTCTCCACCAACCATCGGCCAGACCAGAACCCCTTTCGGCCCTTTATGTTACAAGATGATGTCTTCCATTCAGAAAATATTGGTGGCAGCATTTTGAAAGGAAACAGAAACAGCCGTTCTCCTAGTGAGTTTCACATTGTTACATTTAGGAAGAATGTTGAAGAGTAGTATGTGGAAAATCTGAAGCCATTTTTCTACAAACTCTCAATCAGACTTGGATGGAAAAAAAAACCTGAAGAATGTACAAACTGAAAACCAATTTTTGTCTGTATAGCACCAACAGTAACGCTTGAGTCAGCTTTGTGTCAAGCCGCCATTTTCATTCAATCAATAGCGTCCCCCTGCACACATTCAGGGACCTGGTCGTGTCTTCAGATGAAACGCATTGTAGGAAAAGAAGCAGAAAGGAAAAGGAAAAAAGTTCCGCCGGACCTAGTGAAGCTGCAGCAGGTGCAAATAAGCTTCAGACAGTCTTACAAGCACTGCTCAGAACTCTCAACTGAGGCACTCAACATCCAGGACTTGCCATTCGGATCTTGGCGCCTTGTATTTTTGTTTTGTTTTTGATGGAAGGGAAAGAACAAAAAACAGACATTGAAAAAGGCTCAACAGTGCAGGGCGCCTTGTGCTGGTTCCGACCTATTCACACATCGGTCCGCTACTGACATCACCTCATAAACCAACGGGGCACCCCACGCCGACTTTCGGCGCAGCATTGTAGGATGGACACACCAGTGCGGCAATTTGATGGACACCACCTCGGTGCCATCCAGATCTCGGCGCGTTCATTCATTCAATAGCGTCCCCCTGCACACATTCAGGGACCTGGTCGTGTCTTCAGAAGAAACGCATTGTAGGAAAAGAAGCAGAAAGGAAAAGGCAACAAGTTCCGCCGGACCTAGTGAAGCTGCAGCAGGTGCAAATAAGCTTCAGACAGTTCTACAAGCACTGCTCAGAAATCTCAACTGAGGCACTCAACATCCAGGACTTGCCATTCGGATCTTGGCGCCTTGTGCTGGTTCCGACCTATTCACACATCAGTCCACTACTGACATCACCTCATAAGCCAACGGGGCACCCCACGCCGACTTCCGGCGCAGCATTGTAGGATGGCCACACCAGTGCAGCCACTTGCTGGACACCACCTCGGTGCCATCCGGATCTCAGCGCGTTCGAGTCACTGTGCCGGAAGAGTGACCGGAACTCAGCTGAACACGCCGTCTTTCGGCGCAGCATTGTAGGATGGCCACACCAGTACGGCAATTTGCTGGACACCACCTCGGCGCCATCCGGATCTCGGCGCGTTCGAGTCACTGTACCGCAACAGTGACCGCAATTCAGCTGGACACGCCGTCTTTCGGCGCAGCATTGTAGGATGGCCACACCAGTGCGGCAATTTGCTGGACACCACCTCGGTGCCATCCGGATCTCGGCGCGTTGTGCTGCCTTCGGCCTATTCGCACATCGGTCCGCTACTGACGCCGCCTCACGTGCCAACGGATTTTCTACGCTTTTTGTAGCCCTATGTCGCATAACAGGTCATGTGACTTGTTTATAAAACTTTTCATTGGTTCATTTTACTTTTGGTTTCCTAAAGATGGAAGGCTTGGTCATATGACCTAAAAATAACACTTTTCATTGGTTTAGAACATTTTTTTTTCCCAAACGATGAAAGCCCCACCTTGTTTCTGGATCATTCAGACTGAAGCTGGCGTCAGCATGAGAGCACCACCATCTCGTGGCTCCGTCGTGGTCATTCCGCGAGCAATCATGGCAGCCGCTCCCCACCGAAAGCCTGCGGGAGTTGGGAGCCCCCAAGACTTTTATACAATCTTCACGGCTGAGGGGACGCTTTTCGAGAATGGAGCCCAAGCCCTAGCAGGCAAGCATCCGACTTCCAAGGTGTCCCAGGGCCATTTCAGTGGACCAGGCCCAAAACCGAAGAGCCGTCCGCCATTTTAAGAGTCATGTGGCAGCCGCCTATCGCTGCACCGCAAGAGTGGGAACAACTCAACTACATGGTGAGCGAGACGCTGTAGTCGCAAGAGCGGGCGGTAAACAGCTGAATGGCCGCCACCTGGGGAGGCCCGTTCACGCCGCCTCCCCCCCCCCCCCGGGCCGCCGCACGCCAATTTTTGGAGCAGCATTGTAGGATACCAAAACCAGTGCGGCAGTTTACTGGACATCACCTGGGTGCCTGTCGTACATGTTGTGTCAGCCATGTGACACTGGACACAGACCGCTACTGACGAGGCCTCCCCCCGCACCACCCGGGACGCCCCACGCTGTTTTTCTGTGCTGCATTGTAGGATCCCTAAACCAGTGCGGCACCCAGGCGACATCACCTGGGTGCCGTCCAGAACTCTGCACGTTGTGCTGCCTTGGGACTATTCGCACAACAGACCGCTACTGACGAGGCCTCCCCCCGCCCCACCCGGGACGCCCCACGCCAATTTTCGGAGCAGCATTGTAGGATCCCTAAACCAGTGCGGCACCCAGGCGACATCACCTGGGTGCCGTCCAGAACTCTGCACGTTGTGCTGCCTTGGGACTATTCGCACAAAAGACAGCTTCTAACCATTGTTGCTTTTTGTGTTAATAAATGTTTAAATGTTTTTAGTTTTTGTTCTGTTCATTATCGTTAAAAGTTAATAAAGTTTTATAACCTTACTTTGTTGGAGTGTTATCTATTTTTTGAAAAACGGATGAATGGGGCCTTGAATCGGGTTATTGTCATGTGTGGGCTTTGGAAGTGTGCTGCTGCAGGATCGGACATTTCAAACTCAAATGCACGTTCTTTTTCTTACCTTTCCGAAGCATGGAGCGCAATAGCAAGCAGAGAAAGGGTGATGCACGTGTTGAACACTACCTGACCTGGCAAGTTGCTGGCAGTGCCCCCCCGCCCGCTCCTGAAAGAGGGCACACACACACCGCCGCCCCGAGTACTTCAGAAATCTTTAAAAGACCATGCGCTTGTTCATGAGGCTTAAATGGTTTATCACCTCTTCTAGAACCCCTACATCGACCCTCTGACGTTTCATGGAAAAATTACCATGTAACACAATACCAAGCCCTATCAGCTGAAACCCCCAAGGAATCGTGGGGCATATTAGCAAGGGGGTTTATCTCCGCTTTTTTGGCTTTAAAAACCATGAAAGCGGAGATAAAATTATTTCCCTATTATCAAGCTGTCGCTAACACCAGTTAGTGACACCTAAAAGGAGATAGCGACCATCTTGGGCCCGGCTTTGCATGTCAGTGATACTTATCACTAATGACATGCAAAGTGGCGTGCCAAGATGTTAGCGACTGGAAACAGTCCCTAACATCGCTACCTTCTATTACCAACTTTTGGAGATATTCGCACTAAGCGCGAATATCTCCAAAAGCTAACACCTGCCCTGAGCAGGTTTTAGCCATGTTATCCAATGGGAGGTGGATAACATGGCTAAGAGCATTAGGTCGATAATACATGAATATCGCTGACTTTTCTGCGATAATAGCAAGGTTTATCTGCGATAAAAATCGCCGATGTGCGGCGATAATTTTTGTCTCTAAACAAGTTATAGACAAAAATTATCGCTAGTTGTTAGTAATATGCCCCCGGGTTTTTGCTTGCAGAAATCGGGAGGCGGGAGACTAGCACTGAAATCAGTACTCACACGCCTGAATCAGGAGGATTGGCATGTCTGAATTCTCTACAGCTGGGGCCATAAACTACATCCGCAGGGGTAGGTGATAGCCTGGGACCAGCCTGGCATCTAAAATGGCTGCCGTGCACGACAAAATTGTGGCATTCGAAAAAAGGCAAGATGGCGCAGCCGCTGGAAGAGATATATCAACATATATCAGCCTCCTCAGCCACCCTCAAGAAACATAGGGGATTAGGATATGTCTCCCGCACCCCCTTATACCTAGTACTTTAATTAACGAAGCACAAAATGGCGAATTCCCGTTTCGCTACCAGTTTGCGGCCCAGTTCGCGGCCCGTGAAGCGCTTCTACCGTGAAAAATCATTTTTTTTTTATTTTCCCCACGGGACCCTTTAATAACCCTAACAACATTCCTAGGGGGTCAAGAGGGGGATACCTTGCCCCCTTTCATTAAATTCCCCCTTAGTTTTTCACCTTTTCTTCTCTCTCGATCCTACCGAGAGACAAGATGGCGGCCGCTCCGGACTGTCACGCAGCAAAAAAAAAAAAAAAGCTCACGCACAGCCGCTGGAAGAGATGTATCAACATATATCAGCCTCCTCACCCACCCTCAGGAAACATAGGGGATTAGGATACGTCTCCCGTACCCACTTATAACTAGTAATTTAATTTACGAAGCACAAAATGGCGAATTCCCGTTTCGCTACCAGTTTGCGGCCCAGTTCGCGGCCCGTGAAGCGCTTCTACCGTGAAAAATCATTTTTTTTTTCTTTTCCCCACGGGTCCCTTTAATAACCCCAACAACATTCCTAGGGGGTCAAGAGGGGGATACCTTGCCCCCTTTCATTAAATTCACCCTTCGTTTTTCACCTCTTCTTCTCTCTCGATCCTACCGAGAGACAAGATGGCGGCCGCTCCGGACTGTTTAGAATGTTGACAGACACTGGAGAGCCAATCAGCTTTCTGCGCGCAAAGTTCCGATAAGCGAAAAGTAAGCGGACCGGATCGCTGCCCAGAGCGCTGTTACAGATATATATCTTGATTTAAACGTTAATTTCTCAAAAACTACTGGAGCACATATATTGAGACCTAGCAAAGGCACATCGGGCTAACAGTCCCTACAATTTTGCCAAGTTTCGTGCAAATCCATTCAGCCGTTCGAGCTAAAAGTGAGTCCAACCGCCCTATGGAAAACTCAATGCAAAAAACGCGTTTTGGGACCCCCCTTTTTTCTCAGCCCCCCCTTGACGAAACCCCACCAAATTTTCAGGAGCTGCTCAGAAACAAAATGTGCCATTTTCCTGAAAATTTCAGCCGATTCCATCCACAAACGCCAAAGTTATTAGACATAGAATTTTCAAAAGTCCCATAGGGAATTTATCCTAACTATATATACCTACTGGCGAACGCCAGTAGGTAATATATATATATATATATATATATATATATATATATATATATATATATATATATATATATATATATATATATATATATATATATATATATATATATATATATATATATATATATATATATATATATATATATATATATATATATATATATATATATATATATATATATATGTCACATCAGGATCCCAGCAATGCAATCTTCACAGGCGGCGGCGCAGTACCGGGAAACAGACTCCGCAGGCAAGACTTGTTGCTTAATGATGTTAATTTAGTGCATCACATGTCCAAATGACACGTTTCGGCTGCCAGACATGCGACCTTGATCACATAGCGCTTGCAATGATGGAAGGGTGCAATATATACAGTGTTACAAGTGGCAGTTATGTTCATTGAAGTGACTCAAAAGGTTTGCAACGTGTGGTAAAGCAACATGTGTGACATCACAGGTTTACTGCACACATTTTACTACAGTGCACCTAAACATAGTAAAGAGACTATAAGTACTTGGCACATGGTTCAGAGCCAGTGAAGGCCACAAGCAAGATGTGCTGGTCGACGAGGCTCCTAGGAATCTACTATCCCCCATGTGTAAAGATAAGTAAGAATGTTGCCAGTTTCCTGTGTTAGAGCATGAGACCACGAGTGAATGCCTGTCTCCACCGAGACTTCGCTAAACATATTAAAGAAGCGAGGTAAATAAATAAAGGGCGGCATGTTGTGCCAATGAAAATGTTAAATGTGACATATGTTCACAAGTGTGAGTCTGTCGGCGCCTGAGGCAATCTCTGGGAAATGGCGTGATATATAATAGAAGTATGCAATTCACATAGAGGTGTGACTTCCAGTTATAAGAAACTGATCTAGGTGTATCAAATGGCGCCTGGTGTGTGTAGTTCAGTGCATGATGTAAAGTAAAAAATAGCACATTACTAACGTTGCAAGCCAAAGAAACTAACTTCATGAATGCTGCTTGCCACTGTATTTGAAAGTAGTGATTGTGAGGGAAGGGGTAACAGTGGGTAAGTGAGCCATATGAGCGTGTATATATAAGGTGAGGTAGGCGTGAAGGTGCTCAATGCGCGAATATACAGTGAGTGTAATAGATGTGCTGCCTACCTCACAGGCGTTAGAGCAGATCATGAATGCCTAGTGGGTGAACTAAAACTAAAGTAATAGCGACCTAATTATGAGCTGTCTACCCATACTAACAAAGGTATTGCTGGTGAGCCACTCTGATGCCACACTAAACAAGTGCATTGAGGCTGTGTGTGGACCACATAAAGCATAAGATGCGCGATGCCTGACAGGAATACGAAGATATGTATGTCCTATCACAATATTCACAACTGTGCTAGTAGTGAGTAGGCTAGCAGTCCACAAATGGCAAAAAAATAACGGTATAAATACTCAGTGGTGATTCATAGCTCTGGCCTAATTCAAATGACGCAAGCCTTAATGCATATCCATGTGGATACAATACAGTGAGGAAACAAAACATAGTACAAACATAGATATCGACAGTTACAGTAGAAAATATATATATGCAATATGTACAATACTGATTCAAATAGAAACCAGCAGGAGAAAGCAACAATGAATGGTAGTGTCATGTGTACGTGTAATCTCAGCTGTGTGGTGCACTATGTTCGTGTCTGCCACCTGCGCTGGGTTATATGACGAGATGTAAATCCTCCATGGTGTTGAGACCTGCAGGTGCCTTGGTGTTGAATTGTAAAATATATCTACTCTCAAACTGTCTAAAGAGCCTTTCCCTGTTGCCACTCTGCTTAAGTGGCGGAACACAATCAATGACAGAATATTGCAGGTGCTCTAGATTATTGTTGTGCACCTCCTTAAAGTGTCTCACTACAGGGTAAACTGGGTCATTATTCACTATAGCCCTGAGGTGTTGGAGTATGCAGAGGTGGACCTGGAGCTTAGTGCTCCCAATGTAGCATATTCCACATTTGCACTCAAGCATATAGACAAAACATTCTGTCCTGCATGTCAATCTGTGTTTAATAGTAAGTGGAGTGTGCCTGAAGGTCCACTCAACCCTGGTCAAATTCTTGCCAAACTTACACGCTCTGCAACTCAGAAACTTGACAAAACCCTTTACGTCAGCTAGCCAGTTTTGCATGGTGATGACCTTCGGACTGTTTCTGACCAGAGCATCTCTCATGGAGAACGCTCTCCTGTATGTGATGTCTGGTTTTTGTGCTAACAAACTCCCCATTGTGGGGTCAGATTCGATAATTCCCCAATGTTTATTGATCATTGATCTGATGGTTCTCTCCTCAGTGTTATGTGTGATGATCAATCTGGGGTTGACCACGCCACTGGCCTCTAAGAGAAAAGTGGTAGCACTGGGAACCTCAACTGCTGTTGGACCACTAACAGCTCGTCTCTAGGTATGCCATTATCTCTGTCTATGGCTTTGCGTATGACTGCTGTGGAATAACCGTGTGCCTTATTTGCTATTATGTTTTATTAAACATAAAGAAATTATGTGTCAGGCATCAGCCAATGAGGAACAGAATGAGTTCATTGTGTCTATGGCAGTAAATAGGTCTTTTGCTAAGGAAATATTTGCAGGCCGCCAGTCCATCTGAGTGCTGAATGCAGGTGTACAGCGATGTGATGTCCATCAACATTAACAGATAGTTCTCATGCCAGGGGACGTCTTTGACCTTGAGCAGGAAATCGCTGGTGTCCCTTAGATAGGATTTCTGGCTCGTCACCAAATCCTGCAGAAAGAAGTCCACATACTTGGTGATATTCTCACAGATACTTTTTGTGGCGGAGATGATAGGCCAACCTGGGATAGGGGTCACATTTTTGTGTACCTTTGGCAGAAAATACAAAATTGGTAGAACCGGTGACTCAATGTTGAGGAAAGCACACTCTTCCTTACTTAATTGTCCTTGTGTTCTGAAGTCATTAAGATGGCGCTTGAGGTCCTTATTGCTCCTGGATATTTCTTTATGACTGGAGATTTTGTAGCAAGTGATACCGTTGAGGTGCCTGTTGGCCTCCTCCAGATAGAGATGACTTGACCAAAGCACAATGTTTCCTCCCTTATCTGCTTTGTTAATGATTGCTTTGTTATTATTTTGTAACTTTTTTATCAGCTCCTTGTACCTCAGATTGCGTTTGCCAATTGTTCTGGATTGCCTCTTAGTTTTCAGGTGCAATGCCCTTAGTTCATCTGTGATGACATCACTGTAGATGTCTATAGTGTCTCTCGGCATTGTTGGGGTAAAGGCGGAGTGTGGTTTGAAAGGGCTGGGAATACGGCTTGGACTCATGATGCCTTCATCCTCCAGGACTTGCTGTGTAGGCCTAGGAGTGTAGGGCACTGCTAATTCCCTCAGGGTGCGAAGTGTAAGGATATCAGCCACAGTGAGAGGTTGCTCGACGATGGGGACAACATATGCAATGTTATGCTCAGTTGCATTGTTTTGTTTGAGCGTGAAGAATTTGATCAGCTTGAGTTTACGGATGAACTTGAAAACATCAATTCGGGTATTGCTGTAGTCAAAAGTGCTTTCGGACTGAAAAAACACAAGTTACAGGAGCGTTATAGTTGGACAGACATTTCACTTGTGCAAAACATGTGAAATTCAGCCACTATAGTCCGTGTCCCCTCAATGCAGTGCTGATGATGTCACATATTACATGACTCATCAGATGCTCAGGGACATTACTGATGACATCTCAAATAACATCACTGATGATATCATCAACATAATCTCTGATGCACCTACTCACATCCAAATATCACCTTTCATACATCCACTACAAATTTCAGACTGCCATTTTCGAAACCATAGACACACCAATATCATTTAGTACATACCCACTCACTCATTCATAAGTCTACATACACATCCACTCACTCACCCTTACAGACACTCATAAACCCAGTCACTCACCACTACAGTCAAAGATATATCCACTCATACACCCATACAGACACTCACACACCAAATCTCACCCATAGAAAGACTCACACACCTAGTCACTCACCCAAAGAGTCAATCACACTGCCACTTGCTCACCTATACAGTTATACACACACCGCCTCACTTATTCATACAGACACTAACACATACTTATTCTCTTATACAATCAGTTACACAAGCACACACTCATCCATACAGCCACTCTCACAATCACTCACTAACACATACAGTCACTTATATACTCCTATAATTACATATACTGCCTTTCACATATGCAGTTACTCACCCCTATACCACTGAGACATCCATTCACTCACCGACACAGCCATGTTCACATTCACTCACCCATACAGCCCCTTGCAGATGAACTCATGAACCCATGCACCCAGTGAATCACCCACTCACACATCCATACAGGGACAGGAAGAAACACACCCCCTCATCCACCTGCACACTTAGGCACCCATGCAGGTACAAAGATAACCAATCAATAACCCATATAGACACTCATGTAGCTACTCACCACCCCTGCAGCCACTTACACACCAGACTGATACATACATTTACACAGAAGAGTCACTCACCAATACATTCACTGAGACATGTATAATCTGTCACTTATAAAGTCAGTGATGCACCCACTGAATCATCCATACAGACCTGCATACACCCACTCCACTCATTCTTCAATGCACCTTGGCGTATATATATATTCACTGAAAAAAACATAGGTTTCAGGCCTTATATAGTTAGGAATTAGCATTTAAAAAACCTTTGAAATTCACTCAAAAAACGATAGGTTTTTGGGGGTGTTATACTTAGCTGGACATTTCACTCATACAAAAGCATTGAAATTGCTCCTATATAGTTAGTTGTACTAACTATATTTCGCGCACCCTCAATCCACTACTGATGATGTCACATATTACATCATTCATGACATGGTCAGTGACATCACTGATGACATCTCAAATGACATCCCTTATGACACCACTGGTGACATCATCCAGTGAATGCGGTTTGCTTCGTTATTTAATTATGCATTACATATATAGCAATTTGCATTGAAGAATGAGTGGATATATAAAAATAAATATTTGGATGGAGGATTTAGTAGCAGTGTAATTGACTGTTTACTTCACCAATTTATAGTGTCTCACTAAATATAGTGGATAGTGACTAAACTGTGTGAATATCTGTATCACTTTGTCAGTTGTTGTGTAAACTGGTTCTCCAGTTGGTTACTAGCTATGTGAAAGTCTATATTAGTTATTGATTAGTTAACTGAGTATTTGTATGGGAGAGTGAATGTGTGTGTGGTTTGGTGGGGGGGGGGTGCCTGCCCAAAGATGTGTGAATAGTTGATTCAGTAGATATATGAAGTTAAAACTACATGTTCTAACAGTTGTTTGAGCAAATATATTTCTCAATGGTACATGTCCAACAAACTAGAAAAATAAAAGGCAGTGTATGTGTCAGTTGTCGTATATAAATAAGTATACATAAGACTCAATGATTGTGTGAGTGACTGTATGGATAACTGTATACTTGTAATAATGATTTTATAATACAGTAAGTTTGACTTGCTATCTAAATGAATAGATGAAGTGGTGTTTGTATAAGTGTGTAGCTAAGTAAGTATGTAAGTATGATCCATTGTTTGCATAAGTGAGTAGGATAACTTCATATGTGAATAGGATGTGTGCTGGTGTGTAATGTCGATATAGGTGTATAAGTATTTTAAAAAAAATAATTATGGTCCTCATTACCCACCATGGTTTCAACTGCTGCCAACAAGGGAGAAAGGTAGAAGAAATACAGTCATGCTGCCTCAGTCACAAGACTGGCAGGGATAAGAACATTGCGAGTGGATCCAACTCCCAACAGCAATGACGTATTCTACAGAAGTCAAACACCCTGTAGCCTGAACAGCAGATAAAAACCACAATGCCAGTTACCACCATTGCTTGCCGAAATACCCATGGAAGAAAGAGAAGGGCATAGCTGGAAGATTATACCATAGCTGCGTAATCATGAGACCAGGGGAAAAAAAAAACCCCGGTTCAATCAGTCAGTGGGACCAGTCGAGTAGGTGCGAAAATGCTCTCTTATCTTGATTCCCCACCCTGGCTAGGTCTGATTTCGAAATTTGAAGGAATGAGGCACACCAATCATTGAGAGAAGGTGGGGTGGAATCCTTCCATCGTCTGCAAATTTCTCTTCGAGCCGCTAGGATGGAATAAAACAGAAGGTTCTTAGCTGGGCTCCGGGCCAGATCCAATACTCCAAAGATTATGAGACGGAGGTTAATTGTTACCGGAAAGCCCAATGAGGACGACATTTTTTTGCTTATGAAATCCCAAAATAGAGCCAGATGGGGATCGTCAGGTGCCTCTTTTAAGCCACACCGCGCACAAGCCACTGGACCACCTGAGGTAAATTTTGACAGTCTCTGTGGGGAATAGTATGCCCTATGAAGGGTAAAAAGATGATTTCTACGGAGCCAAGCCAGTTTAACTATGTTCCACAAGACTTTGCAGGACATTGACCAAAGTTCTTGCACATTTTGGCCTGGCATCAAAGAGCCCCACAGTAACTCAGGAAGATGGAATTCTCCATCTATTTCTTCCTGAATTAGGTTGTACCATAGAGAAATCTCTTTCTTTACCGGTGGCTTATCTAACAGAAGGGATTCGAGTTGACAACTCCCCCCTAATGGTAAACTGTTCCCGCAAGCAGGTTGGGAAGGTTGGGAAGTATATGCTTGAGCCTAGCTAGATATCTGCAAGTACTTGAATCTAGAGAAATTGGGCCCAACTTTACTTATTAAATAGTCCCAAGGGAGCAATCAACCCACCACAAACAGGTCTCCCTTAATTGGACTGCTAGAGTGTCGCCCAACCAACCTGGACTCTCGGGAAGATCCCATATTGGAGACCTACTGGAGAAGTACCCCAACTTTATTAATGACCTCAGCGTAGCCCAAGTTCTTGCCATACCCTGCAACACCTTCAGTTTAACCTTTTTAAAAAATGTAGGGTCTTCACATTTAAACAAGAAACCCGACTGCCCAACTCCTTCCCCTTTCAATAAGGCCAAAAACATACTCCCAATCCCCTCATCTGTTGGCATCTTTAGTAGCATTCTTGCATGAGATAGTTGAAACGCCCATGCATAGATTTGCAGATCTGGACCAGCCAGCCCGCCCTTCTCCCTGCGACTCCTAATTTTCTTCCACGCGATCCTTGGAATTTGCTTATTCCAAATAAATGAGGTGATATCTCCCTGCAGTTTGGCCATTAAAGATGCGTCAAAATAAAGAGGGATTGTATTAAATAAAAAGGAAATCTTTGGTAATATGGTCATTTTTACCAAATTAACTCTACCTAACAATGACAGAGGGATGTGTAGCCAAGATTGCATTAATTTTCGGCATTCTTTTGCAACAGCGGCAAAATTGGTGGCCACAATCTGATTAATGTCTTTGACGATGCTAAGCCCTAAATATCGAAGATTTGTACTAAGTTGCAGGTTTAATTTGCTTGCATCGTCATTCCACACCATAATTTCAGTCTTCGAGGCATTTACCTCATATCCTGAAATTTCCCCGAACTCCAAAGCAAGCTTAATGGCTGCAGGAAACGCGGTCCGGATCTCCGATGTTAAGATCATAATATCTTCCGCATAAAGGGCCACCCTCCTTTCCCAATCTCTATTAATGAAAGGCTTGATGGTAATATCCTCTCTTAGTATTTGAGCAAAGGGCTCTATATAGAGATCAAAGAATAGGGGGGAAAGGGGGCATCCCTGCCTCGTTCCCCTTGTGATCTCAATAGGGTCTGATAGGTCTCCATTCACCAATACACAGGCGGTGGGACTCCGATATAACAGACTAACAGCTCTACGAAAGCCATCTCCCACATTGAATTTAGCCAAAGCCCCTGACAGGTACAACCAATTGACCCTGTTGAAGGCCTTGGTGGCGTCCAACGTGAGGACAGCCAATGGCATGGAGTCCGCGGTTGCCATATCAATGGCCCCTATCAGGTCGTAGGTGAGTTCGTAGAGTTGGCGACCTTTAACAAAGCCCTTCTGATTGGGGTGTAAAATATCTGGTGCAACCAAGCCTAACCTCTTTGCTATGCAAAAATGTTGTAGTCTGCGTTCAATATTGAAATAGGACGTTATGACCTACAATTAGAAGCCGTCTTGCCGGGTTTTAGAATGAGCGTGATTGATGCGTCATCCCAGGTTGTCGGTGGTGGCGCACCATCCTGTAATTTTTGGTTAAATAGGATAGTAAGGAAAGGAGATATTTCTTTCGACAGAGTTGTATAGATCTTGGCTGGTAAGCCGTCAGGCCCTGCCACCTTAACCCCCTGCTACCCTGAATAGCCGTCACAACCTCTTCCTCTGTGATCATACTGTCTAAAAAAATGCATTGTGCTTGGGAGAGTGTCGGCAAAGTGATGCCACCCAGCCAATTCTCAATACTTTCTGAGGTAATTATCTTGTCCTCCTGGTATATAGTTTGAAAAAACTCTTTAAAAACCCTTCTGATTTCTACATCTGAAGAAAAAGTACCAGCACTAGTTGTAACAAATTCAATATTGTTGCGTGCCTGACCGGTTTTCGTCTTCCAGGCCAGTAATTTACCAGCCCCTTCCCCATATTCGAAATGGGCTAATTTACTTGCTTCCCATTTCTGTAGGATACGCTGGTTTAGGACCGAAGCAAATTGTCCTTTAATTGAGAGTATTTTATCATGCAAGAACGATTGGATAACTTCGGAAACATTGCTACTCGCATCAATTTCAGCTTGCGTTTTAGATAAATCGGCTTCGATGGAAGCCTCCTCCGAAACGTAACCTTATTTTTAATTAGACCTCGCAGACAACACTTGAAAGCATCCCATACTACACTAGAGGAAGCAGACCCTATGTTGACTTGCAAGTAGTTTTGGGCTTCATTTTTAATGTAGGAAACATCATCAGGCGACGAGAGTAAAGATTGGTCAAACGACGAAGATCTAGAGGAGGTTTTAATGACTCCAGTGAGAACCAAAGATACAGATGAATGGTCTGAAAGATGTGAAGGGGAATAATAAACGCTCTTAACGGAGTCTACTAACTTATGGCTTATTAAAAAGAAATCTATTCTTGATTGATGGCGATACTTATAGTTCCGAAAAGAGACTCCTGGTTGTTGTCCTGACCTTGCCCTCCAGATTTCTACATAACCGTATTGTTTTTAGTCAGTTTAGTAGGAAGGTTCTAGACTTCGAAAGAACATGCTGTCTACTACTCGGAGACTTATCTAATGAAGGATCAAGTACTATATTGAAATCCCCTACTAGAATAGTCGGCTCCGGAAAGGTTAAAAGTTGAGAAAATAGGGATTCCAGGACTGTGGGATCGTCGCGATTAGGCCCATTATATCCAACTAACGTCAATTGGGCCCCTGCAATATCTACTACGGTGATAACCCACCTGCCACCGGAGTCGACCATCTGGGAGACTACTCTTGTTTTAATCATTTTTTTACAAAGGATAGTCACACCCCTAATATTCATCGATTGTGAAGTTGATATTGACACATATATCCATCTATTCTTCTTAACCAAATTGAGTATCTCAGACTCAATTTGATATGTCTCCTGGAGTATAATGACCCTGACTCGTAGTTGCTGTGAGTGCTGTCAGTGCTGATATGGGTGGGGGGTGCTATCACAGTGGATTCAGAAACCAAGCTGTCGCTCCCCCCACACACCCCCTGGAATAGTACCAGACCCCTGAGTAGCACCAGACCGAGCCACATAAAAAAAACTCAGTTTGACCCCCCTTCACCTTCCCCTTCACCTCTGTAGCTATCACCGCTTTCTCAGTTACTTTCTCCGCTGCTGCAGAAACAATAGGATTCTCCTGGTAAATGGGGGCGCCAGCACGAGAGTCTCTCCTAGGACTCCGAAGTCTCCTGCCCTGCCGGAGCCACAGGGCAGCCAAGGACCACCGCCACTGACCTGGTGGGGCTGGTGAAAGTACCAAACGGCTAGGAGCTACCAAGCGAGACTGCAGCACCGCTTCTGAATCGTAGCACATGGAAACAGTAAACAGACTGCTACGATTCGAAGAAATGAAATGCCGGAAAAATACCGGTCGGCAGATAGCGCTATACACTATAGATTAAGCCGGGAAAAAATGCTCTGCAAAATCCCTCAATGCCTAAAGCAGCTTCATAAAAAGAGGATGATGGCCAGCTCTCAGCTCATTTCCACACACGCCGCTTCGCGCGTCCCTCTGCAGGAGCTCAGACGGAGTACCGCGGCAGCTAGCCTGCTGCCGCCATTTTTCTCCCCCAGGTGTATAAGTATTTTTGATAGTGTTCTATTGTTCATTGACAGCATGTATGAGTGAATCTACAGGTAAGTGATTAGAGGTGTGTATACATCTAGGAATTACTGAGTGTGTTTTTAGATACTTGTATTGCTGTGTCAATGGATTCAAATATGATACTCTGTATTTTACAAAGAGTGATGAAAGATTTTACTAGTGTATGAAAAGGTGTTTGTGATTGTCACATGGATGATGTCATCAGTGATGTCATCAGTGATGTCATTTGAGATGTCATCAGTGATGTCACTGACCATGTCATGAATGATGTCATATGTGACATCATCAGCAGTGGTACAACTAACTATATAGGAGCAATTTCAATGGTTTTGTATGAGTGAAATGTCCAGCTAACTATAACACCCCTAAAACGTATAGTTTTTTGCGTGTCAAGTCAAGTCAAGTCAAGTCAAAACCACTTTATTGGATTATTAAAAATCATAAAAGTACACTATACAAAGTTTTGTTTCTTTTAAAAAACATGAAATTCAACTACCGGGTTGTGATCGCTAAAAGAAGAGGGTATGGCATTATAGAAAATTACATGACTTAGAAGTCCTGGGGATAGGAATATATAGTCTATTATAGATTCACAGTCCATTGCTCTATACGTAGAAACACGGTTACTCCCATCAGAGAACCCCACCTCAAATAGATCGTTATGGGACAAAAGTGCCTCCAGTGCTTCACCCTTGGAACTGTGTTCAAAATGTTGAGGGGTTGTGACATCAGGGCCATCGCCATCTCTGTATTGGCAGTTTAGGTTACATAAGTGTACATTAAAATCACCCATCAAAATATAATGAACAAAAGTGGTTTGATTTTCCTTATAAGTTTTTTACAAATTTGACAGCGAATGGAGATGCTCGTTTGGGGACTCCCCTTGCAGTGAATTATAACAGTTAATAAGAATTAGCTTGATATTGTTTGCCAAACTAGCTTCCAATATTAGATAATTAGGGGAAATGCAGTCAACCTTTTTAACTCTTCCTGTTATATTTACTGAAACCAGAAACATAAGTCCCCCTCAATCTCTTCCTGCTGGCGAACTCAAGGCAGGTACATAGTATGATGTAAAGACATTAATCCAGAAATCACAGTCCCTGTCCCAAGTCTCTTGAAATGCAACAATATCGTACTGTTTCACAAAATTTAACCAGACATTATCATCCCTTTTGGACCGTAGACCTGCAACATTCCAGCTTAACAATTTCAAAGGTTTTTTAAATGCTAATTCCTAACTATATAAGGCCTGAAACCTATGTTTTTTTCAGTGAATATCAAAGGTTTTTTAAATGCTAATTCCTAACTATATAAGGCCTGAAACCTATGGTGTTTTCAGTGAATTTGCAAGGTTTTTTAAATGCTAATTCCTAACTATATAAGGCCTGAAACCTATGGTTTTTTCAGTGAATTTCAAAGGTTTTTTAAATGCTAATTCCTAACTATAGAAGGCCTGAAACCTATGTTTTTTTCATAGAATTTCAGTGGTTTTTTAAATGATAATTCCAAACTATATCAGGCCTGAAACCTATGGTTTTTTAATTGACATTCGAAGATTTTTTAAATGACAATTTTTAAATGTATTAATTGTTATTTTTTTTATACTGATTTACTACATTTTTTTATACTGATTTACTACATTTTTGCAGGCAGGTGTTCAGAGGGTACGCCCCCTTTTTACAACACTCTGCAGCGCAGCTCCATGGCGCATACTGGAGATAACTGTTGGACTAGTTCCCTCTAGGGGACCTCTGGATTGAACAGGAATTAATTCCTCATCTTAAACTACGCAAACACGCCCTGTAGAGTGGGCAGGCCTAGGGGGTCAGTTTGTTTCTACCCTGCCCCCTTTTTGTGTTCTACACATTTGTTTTTCTGATTTCTTGTGCCTCGGTCTACCGAGCACAAGATGGCTGCAAACACTTTGTGGTTTGAAGTGTTGAAAGCCAATGAGCATGCAGCTCGTGCTCTGAAAGTTTTAGAACTCAAAAAGGGGGCATTGTAGAAGCACCCTGACCCCCTAGGCTTGCTCAGGGGTTCCCACAGGACCCCCAAGGCAAACAAATAAAAATGTTTTTAAAAAAAATCACGGGGTGCGCATACGGTACGCGTTACCCGCGATTTTTCAAATGAAATTATGAACAAAAAATAATCATTTAGAAAAATCGCAGGGTACGTGTACCCCGCGATTTTTCAATTTTCTTTTTTTTTTTTTACTTGGGGGTCCTGTGGGACCCCCTGAGCAAGCCTAGGGGGTCAGGGTGCTTCTACCCTTCCCCCTTTTTGACTTCTATACGTTTGTTTTTCTGCTTTCTTCTGCCTCAGTCGGTCTGCGTACCGTACGCGTAAGGTACGCGTACCCCGCGATTTTCAAAAATATATATATATTTTGCCTTGGGGGTCCTGTGGGACCCCCTGAGCAAGCCTAGGGGGGTCAGGGTGCTTCTACCCTGCCCCCTTTTTGAGTTCTACACATTTGTTTTTCTGCTTTCTTCTGCCTCAGTCTACCGAGGCACAAGATGGCTGCCAACAATTTCTGTTTTGGAGTGTTAACAGACAGTGGCAGGCAATCAGCATGCAGCTAGTGCACGGGAAGGTATGCGTACCGAACGCGCTCATAGATATATATATATTTTCTCTCTTAATTTTCTCAGGAACTACTGTATGGATTTACACCATTTAAGCAAAAGGGTGATCTGTGAATTAGACTCTACCATTTTGCCAAATTTGGTGTAATTCCGTTCAGCGGTTCAGGCCGTAGCCGTGTCGAAAGGTCCTATGGAAATTAACATGAGGAAAACACGTTTTGGGACTCCCCTTTTTTCTCGGCCCCCGCTTGACGAATCTACCGAGACTTTCAGGGAAGAAGCAGAGCGGAACGGGCCATCTTCTTTGAGAAATTCGCAAAGATTCAACAACCGGCGCCAAAGTTATTCCCAATAGAATGTTGCGGATTTCCTATGGAAACTAGGTCCTAACTATATATACCTACTGGTGACCGCCAGTATGTTATATATATATATATATATATATATATATATATATATATATATATATATATATATATATATATATATATATATATATACATATATATATATATATATATATATATATATATATATAAAATATATATATATATATATATATGTATATATATAAATATATATATATAAAACCTTCTCCAAGTTTTTTAGAAACACACACAGTCACTGGATGTTATCATCAGTGATGTAATTTGAGATATCATCAGTGGTGTCATCAGTAATGTCACTGACCATGTTATGAGTGATGTGATATGTGACGTCATCAGCAGTGCATTGCGGTGGCACGAGTTATAGTTAGCTCAGCTAACTATGGCGGCTGAATTTCACAGATTTTGTATGAATGAAATGTCGGCCTAACTATAACGTTCCTGTAACATGTGTTTTTTTTAAGTGAATTTCTAAGGTTTTTTAAATGATAATTCCTAACCATATTGTCTCTGAAACCTTTGTTTTTTTCAGTGAATTTCTAAGGTTTTTTAACTAGCAATCATGTTTGCAGAGTGGTGGAGAAAAAGGGTCTGGGCCTCAAACCAGTTCTCCGTAATTCTGCTGCGTAGGAATTAGATGAGTCACCAAGAGGGTGTCTTGGCCCCCAAGGTCCCTCTGGATTAAAATGGGCTTTATCCCCCAACTAGTTGTGAGCCAGGAGGCATGTTTTCAGAGTGGTGGAGAAAGGGGAGCGTGTGGCCTCTGAAGACCTCTTAGCAATCCCACTGTGTGGGACTTACTGGAGGTAACAAGAGGGTTAGTTGGCCCCAAGGATGTCCTTGTGGAGCAACTACCACTCCTGTCACCTCCAGTACATCCCACACAGCAGGATTGTTGAGTTCTGATAGCATGCCATGCCCCCTTTCTATAACAGTCTGCAAACGAGAGTCTCGGCACGCTCGTGGTTGGGGGATGAAGTCACCTTTGCTGCTGGGGGTCCTGTTAACTCCAGTAGGCCCCCCACAGTGAGATTGCTGAGTGATGGTCGTAGGCCATGCCCCCTTTCTCCACCCCTTTGCAAATGCACCTCCTGGTGCACTCTTGGTTGGGGGATGAAGTCCCATTGCCTTTTGATGAAGTTGCCGGCTTTGTTTATTTCTTTATTATAGGAAATGGGGCTGTGTGACCCCCCATCCCTTGACCCTAGTGGGCCCCAGGGACCCTATCCCCTGGGGCCTCACTTATTTTTTTTATTATTAAAACAAAAAGGGAGGTGGGCAGCATGGCTCCCCTCCCAAAGCCGATTTCGGCCCCACGGACCCCAACCTCCATGGATAGGTAGTGGTAAAGAGAGTAATGGGTAATTTTAGTGTTTTAGTATTTTGGGGTGAGAATTCACAATTGAAGGTTAGGGGTAAATTTAAAAAAATTAGATTTGAGGTTTTAGCCCCAAAAAGAGAAAACAAATATATTTATTTTAGTGTTTGGAGGTGTGTAGTGGTTAAGGGAGTTATGGATAATTTTGTGACTGGGTATTTTGTGTTATGCAGATTAGTAGAATGGACTTTTACCCAAGCAAGTGTGAGTCTACCCAAACCTAAGATCTAGTGGGACTACTTGAATTGGTAGATCTTTCGTCTCTTGTAAAATTCAAGAATCTAGGAGGAGTCTCAAATTTGCAGCAGCACACCGTTCCACGCATTAGGATTGATTTAGGAGAAGGCTCGACCACCCGACCTGGTTTTCCATTTGTCTGTGATGTGTAGCAGTAGGGGTCAAGATGAGCGAAGGTGTTTTGGTTGGGGGATGAAGTCCCATATCCTCTTGATGAAGTTGCCGGCTTTGTTTCATTTTTTATTTTAGGAAGTGGGACTGTGATCCCCTCTTCCCTAGACCCTTTTGGGCCCCGGGACCTCATCCTCCAGGGCCTCACTCCTTTTTTTAAATGATCAAAATAAAAAGGGAGGGGATGGCGTGGCCCCCCTCCCAAAGTTAATTATGACCCCAGGAACCCCATCCCCAGAGGCCCTGCCGAGCGGCCCCCATCCCCCAGGCCCTTTGTGGCCCTGGGGACCGCATCCCCTGGGGCGAGGCTATTTCTATTTTTTTATTATTATTTTAAGGGAGTGGGCCGCAGGGCCCCCCTTCCCTGGCAAAATTTGACCACAGGGACCCCATCCCCTGGGAATTTAAAAAGAAAAAAGGAAGGGGGCTGAGTGGCCCCCCTCCGGGCCATTTTTGGCCCTGGGGAACCCATCCCCGGGGCTTTGCCAAGTCATTGGGGACCGCAGGAGGAGCTTCAAGGCCTCCACAGTCCCTGACGTCCACCTTCTGCAAGAGCCGGCATTGCTTTTGGGCAGAGGGATCTGAAAACATGCAGCTCCCTCTGCAGTTGGCAAAAATCTGAAAACACTTCAGATGGAGCGCCCACCCATAGTCATTTTATGGTTTGATCAATAAATCAATCAGACAGATTTGTAAAGCGCGCTACTCACCCGCTAGGGTCTCAAGGCGCTGGGAGGGGGGAGTCACTACTGTTCGTACAGCCAGGTCTTGAGTTGTTTCCTGAAGGAGAGATGGTCCAGGGTCAGCCGTAGGTGGGTGGGGAGGGAGTTCCATGTCTTGGCCGCCAGGTAGGAGAAGGATCTTCCTCCAGCGGTGGATCTGCAAATTCGTGGGACGGAGGCGAGGGCGAGGCTAGCGGAACAGATCTGGCGGGTGGGTGTGTAGAATGTGAGGTGGCTGTTGAGGTATTTCAGGCCCATGTCGTGGAGAGCCTTGTGTGCGTTGGTGAGGAGTCTGAACGTGATCCTCTTGCTGACGGGGAGCCAGTGCAAGTCTTTCAGATGTGCAGAGATGTGGCTGTGGCGGGGGATGTCCAGGATGAGTCGTGCAGAGGCGTTCTGTATGCGTTGGAGTCTTTTCTGGAGTTTGGCTGTGGTTTCAGCGTAGAGGGTGTTCCCGTAGTCCAGACGGCTGGTGACAAGGGCCTGGGTGACCGTCTTCCTGGTTTCGGTGGGGATCCACCGAAAGATCTTTTGGAGCATGCGCAGGGTGTTGAAGCAGGAGGACGAGACGGCGTTGACTTGCTTGGTCATCGTGAGGGAGGAGTCCAGGATGAAACCCAGGTTGCGTGCATGGTCCGTTGGCTTGGGTGCGGGGCCCAGGGCAGGGGGCCACCAGGAGTCGTCCCAGGCAGAGGGGAATGGTCCCAGGATGAGGACCTCCGTCTTGTCTGAGTTCAGTTTCAGACGGCTGAGCTTCATCCATTTCGCGACGTCTTTCATTACTTCCTGGAGGCAGGCTCTGGCGGTGGCGGGGTCGTTGGTGAGGGAGAGGATCAACTGGGTATCGCCGGCGTAGGAGATAATGTTAAGGTTGTGTTGGTGTGCGATGGCTGCGAGAGGGCTGATGTAGACGTTGAAGAGGGTGGGGCTGAGTGAGGATCTTTGCGGAACGCCACAGATGACTTCGGTGGACGTGGATCGGAACGGGGGAGGTGGACTCTCTGAGTTCTTCCGGCGAAGAACAAGATGATCCACTCCAGGGCCGCTCCTTGGATTCCGGTGTTGCTGAGGCGCTGTATCAGGGTGCGATGGCATGCGGTGTCGAAGGCTGCTGAGTGGTCTAGGAGGATGAGAGCAGCCATTTCCCCGTTGTCGAGCAGGGACCTGATGTCGTCGGTAGCTGCGATGAGGGCGGTCTCGGTACTGTGGTTTGCTCGGAAACCGGACTGTGAGGGGTCGAGGGATCCGTTGGTCTCGAGGAAGGCGGAGAGTTGTCTGTTGACGGTCTTCTCGATGACTTTGGCCGGGAAAGGGAGGAGCGAGATGGGGCAGAAGTTCTTGAGGTCCGTGGGGTCCGTTGTGGGTTTCTTCAGGAGGGCGCTCAGCTCGGCATGTTTCCAGCTCTCCGGGAAGGTGGCGGATGCGAAGGAGCTGTTGATGATGTTCCGGAGTTGGGGTGCAATGATGGAGTCGGCTTTGTTGAAGATGTGGTGTGGGCAGTGGTCGGTTGGGGAGCCGAAGTGGATGGTGTTCATCAGGCGGGTGGTGTCTTCGGTGGAGACAGGGGTCCAGGTGCAGAGGGCGGTGGTGGGTGGCGTAGGTTCGGTGGTTGGGTGCGTGGTCTGTGTGCCGAAGCTGTTGTGTATGTCGGCGAACTTGCGGTGGAAGAACGAGGTGAGTGAGTCGCAGAGGTCTTGCGAGGGTGTGATATCGGTGTTGCAGGCGCTGGGGTTGGATAGCTCTTTCATGATGCTGAAGAGTTCCTTGCTGTTGTGGGTGTTGTTGTCCAGTCGTTCTTTGAATGTAGTCATTTTGGTGGTGCGGATCATCTGGTGGTGTTTTCGGATGGCGTTCTTGAGGGCTGTCATGTTTTCTGTTGTCTGGTCATGGCGCCAGGCTTTCTCTAGGGAGCAGCAGGTTTTCTTGGAGTTTTTGAGGTCGTTGGTGAACCACAAGGCTTTCCTGCTGCCTGGTCTGCTGGCAGTGTTCTTCAGTGGTGCAAGGTCGTAGGCGCATTGGTGAGCCACTGTGTGAGGTTGTGGGCTGCTTCGTTGGGGTCCGCCGTGCTGGTGGGTGGGTTCTGGCGGAGGGCGGTGGTGAGCTGGTCGGTGGTGATCTTGCTCCAGCTTCTACGGGGAACCTGTTGTGGGTCGTTGTTCTCCTGAAGTTGAAGTGGACGCAGCTGTGATCTGTCCAGTGTAGTCCGTGGAGTGGCTGAAGGAGATGTGCTTGCTGGAAGAGAAGACGGGGTCAAACATGTGGCCGGCGTAGTGGGTGGGTAATAGTAGAAGAAGGCAAGGGTCAATTTAGGATTTATGGTTCGGTAGTGGTAAAGGGAGGTAAGGGGAAATTTAAGGTTATGGAGTAGGTACCAGTAAAGGGAGGTAACATATGTTTTAGAGTTTAGAGGGTGGATAGTGATTAAGGGAGGTATAGTTAGCCTTAGGGTTTAGGGGTGGGTAGTGGTAAAGAGAGTAATGGGTAATTTTAGGCATTTGATATTTTAGGGTAAAGATTCACAATGGAAGGTTAGGGGTCAATTTAAAAAATAGAGATTTGAGGGGTTTTCCCCAAAAAGAGACATATATATATATATATATATATATTTATTTTAGGGTTTGGATGTATTTAGTGGTAAAGGGAGACATGGATAATTTTAGGACTGGGTATGTTGTGTTATGCAGATTAGTAGAATGCACTAACACCTGAGATCTAGTTAGGCTACATGAATAGCTAGATCTTCTTTCTCTTGTAAAATTCAAGAAGCTAGGAGGAGTCTCTAATTTGCAATAGCACATTGTTCCACATATTAGGAGTGATATCGGTGAAGGCTCGACCACCGACCCTGGTTTTCCTTATGCCTGTAATGTGTGGCAGTAGGATTCAGGATGAGTGAAAGTGTTTAGAAGGTTTGTGAAAGCATATGCGATTATTAAGGTATGCTGGGCCAATGTCATGCAATGCCTTGAAAGTGTGGGTGAGGAGTTTGAATTGCACTCATATGTGTATGGGGAGCCAAAGGAGCTCCTTCATATGTGGTGTGATGTGAGGCCGGGAAGAGAAGTTGAAAGTGGTTCTGAATGGGCTTCAGCCTTCTGATGACTGTTTTGCTGATCCCTACATACAGGGCGTTCTCGTCATTGTGTTTGCTTGTTTAATGGTATGTGTGACCTTTTTCCAGGTGCTGTTTGGGAGCCATTTGGAAATCTTCCCCAACATCTTCACATTATAGAAACATAAGGCAGTGACGAAGTTTACTTGGGCGGTCATATCAAATTTGTTGTCAGTGACGATCCCAAGGTTTTTGGTGGGGGTGGTGGGTGACAGTCCTAGCTCTGTTTGCCACTGCGTGGAGTTGCACAGTGAAGTGCTTTTCCTGAAGCAAACAGTATAAACAAGAGGAGCGCTGAAAAGTCTCAAATCGTGTGTCACTCCAAAATTTGGAAACCTTCTAATAACAAAGTCCTTAGGCAGTAGATTCGGTTTTCGAAAAAATCTTCTTTATTGTAATGATCACAGTTCATTTCAACATGTCAAAAACAGCCAAGGTCTTCTTCTTTATTATATCAATCATCAATTATTTCAACAAATTAAATCAGAAGACGCATTTCGTCGTCAATGGACATCATCAGTGCTAAAATAAATAATAAAAAATGTATCAAAAAAAGTATCTTAATCTAATATTCCAAAATTGCTCGCACCATCATCCTACAGAAACTCATATATTGATCATAATTTTTTACACAACCATTGTCTCCTGCCTATATCCATTCTAACAGTTTAGCTTCTTCGTGATGAAGGAGAACCTATCTTTTTATACAGTGAAATAACCCCATCCTCCTTTTAATACAATCTAAATCAATGAGGGACAAGTTGAACAAAGTATAATTTAAATTTTCCTCACTGTCCACATAGCCCTGTTGTATAAAAGAGGCGAGCTATATTGATAGCCCTTAACTTCCACGTCTTATGGCTAACTCTAGTTTAGTGAGCCTGATTCTCTGCTGATATTTATCAATAAATGCTCTGTCAATATAGAAAAATAATAATCACATGATGACCTAAGTTAACCCAGGTTCTTGACAATTGTTATACTGTTATCCCACACACAAGAAAAATATTTTGATATCTCACCTTAGACAGTACACTGTTTAGTCTATAAAGGCTCTTAAATTCTTCATGAAATTTATCGTTTGCAATCCAAATATCTACAAATAACAGAAAGGGCATTGCTGCGTGGTTCTGTCAGGCTCCACCTTCTTGCTTCTTAGGGATTGTGCTGATTTGCCTATGGCTTCCCCCTCACGATGTCCCCAAGAGTCTTGAGAATATACACAGACTACTAGGATAGTCAGGCGAGGGAAGGAAATGAAGGGGACGGCATGGAAGGAGACCTGAAACGATAAGAGCATACACTAAGTATATATCTTCAGCCAGTACTCAGGATTAACATCAACAAGAACACTCTACTTCTAACCCCTGTACTTTCTTCTTCCCTACCTGTAAAGAAAAATATTGAAGGCGTAAATCAGGGATGAGGAATGAGGCGAGATCAGAGATTCATCAACTGTAATAGAAAAGTATAAGGCAGATGTTGAGATCTCTGATCTTTAGTACAAAACAGTTCCTGTTAGCATACTCACAACATATCTATATATACATGAGTTCATGCTTTGTATATAAGCGAATCTCCCTGAGTCTCCCTCAGTTTGACTCCCCTGTATTTAGAACACAAAGATAAACAGCAAATGAAGACAACGAAAGGAAATATATCAAGCCTGGGTTAATCGATTCTTAACCTTGTCAGCTGTAGTAGAGCAGTCATGAAAAGTCTGGTGATTTAGAGCTCCCTCAACCGCAATCCCAGGTTAGGAAACGAGTAGACAAATGAGTATGGCTGGAGCCCCAACCAATCCTTACTCCACTCACTTGATCACCAAATGAATAGTCTTAATACTCGTTCGGCACGAGTCTCCCAAATACACGGAGTGCTGATATTGTCTTGTTGCTCCCCGTAACAAAACAGCAGACTGACTTCTCTGCCGGGAGAGCAACCCAAGGATACGTAACTTGCACGAGGCGGACTCCGCCTCGCCTCCCATAAGGACTTGAGCCCAAATCCGGTACGGAGTTCACCGGAGACTATATAACAAACACAGATGTAGCGCTTACTGGCAGTTCAGTAACGTACAAACCGCAGCCTCTGGCTTCAGCAGAATTATCGGCGCCGCCTCATCTTAGGTGCCTTGTTTTACATCCGGTATTGCGTGCCTTACGTCAAGCACACAACGTTCTCCCCGGGCATGCCGGGAACTGTAGTTTACGGCGGTTTGTGTGCTCGCCGATGCCGATCAGAGACCCATGAATGTTCAGATCCTGACAGTACATCCCCCTCACAAGGGGCGCTGACCGGCAGAAAGTTTGCACGGGAACCTACGATGGAAGCTGGCCACCAAACCAGGAGCATGTACCGCACTGGCAGGCTCCCAAGAATTCTCCTCGGGGCCATAGCCCTTGCAGGAAAGCAAATACAGCAAACGCCCCCGTACCCACTTGGAGTCCAGAACCCTCGGAACCTCGTACTCCCTGTCCTGCTGGACCCAGATGGGTAAAGGAGCTCACCGTAAAGGACAATGAGAGGGACACATGGAAAACAGGATGGATCCGAAAGTGAGCAGGCAAGCGCAGCCGCACGGCCACTGGATTAATGTGCTTCTCAACTCTGTAAGGCCCTATGAACTTAGGGTTGAATACACTGTGCCTCTTGAATCTGATGTGTTTCGTGGACAACCACACCAGGTCTCCCTTTTTGTACACTGGACAAGGCCTGCAGTGTTTGTCCACCTGGGTTTTATACTTGGCCTTAGCCCGATCAAGGTTTTTGCGTGTGGCAAGAAGTATTTTACGTACACGCAATAACCTTTCATTAACCTCGGGCAATCTGCTGTTGGTATTCGGGAGCAACAGGGGAGTAAACCTGGGATGATGCCCATAGGAACAAAAAAAAGGGGAGTGAAGTGTAGAGGAGTGCTGAGAACTATTATAGGCTATTTCTGCTACCCATAATCACTTCACCCATGAATCAGTGTTTTCTTGCTCGTAACAACGCAAGAACTGTTTAAGTGACTGGTTCAGCCTCTCCGTCTGACCGTCTGTTTGTGGGTGAAAACTGGTGGAGAGTGACGACGTGATTTGCAGCTCCGTACACCAGGTTTTCCAAAACCGAGCTGTAAACTGGGTCCCTCTATCAGATACAATAACCCTTGGAAGTCCGTGCGAACTGACTACGTGAACCAAAAGTAGATGAGCAAACTGACCTGCTGTGGTGACCTGGTTACATACGATAAAGTGACCCATTTTCGTAAGATAATCTATTACCACTATAATAGCGGTTTTCCCTTGGTCTCTGGGGAGGCCAACAATAAGTCCACTGAAAATCTCTCCCAAGGGGTATCTGGAGTGGGCAATGGTTGCAACAGTCCCTGTGGTTGTTGGCGATCTGACTTCATACTGGCACACTTTGAGCACTCCTTCACTCATCGACAAAGATCCGGACAAATGGTAGGCCACCAGAACTGTCTTAATGCCTTGTCAAGAGTCTTTGCATACCCCATGTGACCTGCACAAGGGGACTCGTGGCACCAAGAAAACACCGCTCTCCTAAACGATTTAGTAGGCACAAGCACTTGCGTCCCCTTCATAGGCACACCTTGCCTCACTTTCCATTCTTTGTGATGTTTCAACCAAGTTCTCCATACACACGATTGTGCACCTGTTTTTACACCCAACAAAAAATCCCCAGTTCTAGTAACACACAGAACGTTAGAGGGCTCGATGATGGCCCGGACAGGTTTGTTGGCATGCATCTCCGTGTTTTCTTGTCTGGGTAGTGCGTCCGCCTTCTTATTCTGGGCACCAGGTCTATACGTAATGACGAACCGAAATTCCTCAAAAAACAACATCCACCGTAACTGGCGAGGCGTCAGATGGTGAGCCGCACGCATAAACTGCAGATTCCGGTGATCTGTGTACACTGTCACTTGGTGTTTCGTCCCCAACAGCCACTGTCTCCATTCCAAGAAGGCCTCCCGGATCGCTAGTAGTTCCTTCTCAGCGATCATATAATTTGTTTCAGCTGGAATCAATTTCCGTGACATAAAGGCAATCGGATGCAGGAGTCCAGTGGTTTCCTTTCTTTGGGACAACACAGCGCCTATCGCGACTTCAGACGCGTCGGCTTCCACGGTGAACGGAAGTTCAGGATTGGCGTGCATCAGGACCGGGGCCGTAGAAAAAGCGATTTTCATCTGATCGAACGCATCTTGAGCGGACTTATCCCATATGAACGGGACATTCTTCCTGGTAAGTCGGGTCAATGGTGTTACCATAGCAGAGAACCCCTGAATGGTTTTGCGTGCTTTACGTCAAGCACGCAACGTTCTCCCCGGGCATGCCGGGAACTGTAGTTTACGGCGATTTGTGTCCTCACCGATGCCGATCAGAGACCCATGAATGTTCAGATCCTGACAGTTTCTCACTGTGATTTAAAGTCTAATTAGTTTTATATCCGATGAACCATGATTAAAATGTTGTGTTCACCTTTAACATTTCTCTTGTTTATACTGTTTATTTCAATTCACAGTGGCCTTTGGGTGGTGGACCACTAGAAGTGAACTCCAGAATCTGATAGAACTTTAGTATTAATAAGTGAATATCAGGGAGGAGCTACTCGACTAACCAAGATGGCCGCATAGACTCTCGGCTCCACCGAAGCCTGTCTGCCGGCCCTATCACCCTGAAAGATATTCTGCCCTCCGAGCCCAGAAAGCCGTACCAGAGGCCGCGCAGAGCAAGTGGGGCTGACTCTGAGGTCCGGGGGCTGCCGAATAACGTTGAGGTGCCCGTTTTGAATCCGGGCCTGCGGAGTGGTGAGGCCTGGGACTGGAAGGTTGTGCTGTCCGTGCACAAAGGGAACAACAGCGGCGGCCCAACCCGGAAGTTACCCGTTGGGTCCGCCGAAGATGCCGATTTTCGAGGCGTCATCGCATCGCTCAGAACCAGCGCAATCGCGGACAGTCTCAGCCCCCCCATCCTCTCCCCCATTGATTTGAGGATGCCCCACTGTGTTTGGGAGCCCGGGACCCGGCGAGATACCTCAAACAGGTGGGACTGCCGAAGTGGATCCTGAGTAGGGTTGGGGGGTGAGTGTGGATTGGGGCTTCGCAGTGGGGCCCCTTCCCCCCTCCCCCAAATCTTCCTCGCAACATCGGTGTGGCTGGCAGTGGGGAGTGGATGAGACTTGGAGACAGGTCCCACGATTCTAGAGTGGCTAGCCCCCGCGGCCACAGGTGGGGACAGACTCTGGGCATTGAGTACTTAGATGACTTGGATGCCCGCCTGGAGTGTTGGGAGCAGCGCATTGGATATTCTGGATTTGCCCTGCAAGATGGCCCCGTAGGGAGACGCTGGAGGAGTGGGCTGTTGGAACAAGTGGTGTTCGGCTTGGCTGAGGGGTGGATAAAGTGGCTGCCCCCCGTATGAGAGACCAGCCTTGTGACCTTGCTTGAAGACAACTGAGCTTAAACACCGGGGACCAGTAAGACTCGCTAGGCAGCGCTTGAGGGGAGAACTACGTTGGTGATCACTCAAGTGTGTGATGGCGGCCAAGCAAGACAGTGAGAAACACTCCTCCAGGGGTCAGAGGGCCTGAAACTAGTGCAGTAGAATAAGTTGGACCGATACACCTTTCCTAAAGGCTCGCCGACTGGGGCGGGATCTCAGGCAGTAGTTTCTGGCGTACTACCGGACTGGGGGAAATTACTCTGCATGATGTCATGGGAGCCATAGATGGAGTGAAATCCTTCTTGGGACAGCAAATGGTGACACTGGATGCCAAACTGGATACAGTGTCTATCGAAGTAAACCTAATTCGACCGGACCTTACTAAACTCAACGAGAAGGTCAAGTCGCTTGACATTAAGTTGTCCAGCGTGGTGGATGATGTGGCCCATCTTCAGCAGGACGTACGTGTGCCAAGGCCTCACATGAGCTGGCGGAATGTAAGCTGGATGATTATGAAAGTAAGGTCCGCCGAAACAACGTTCGTATCCTGGGTGTACCCGAAAGGTGGGAGGGGCCCGCCCCCGATTTATTTGTGGAGGACCTCATCCTCAAACATATCAAGCCTAAAGGCCTCAGTAATTTTTTTACTGTTGAACGTGCACATAAGGTTCCTGGGGGGAAGCCGAGTCCTGGGGCCCCACCCTATGATAGCCAGAGTCTTAAATTTTAGGGACAGAGACATTATCCTGCAAACTGCGTGAGTTGGAGGCCACATCCAGTTAAAAAACGCCACCCTTTCCTTTTTTCCAGATTTTACGCAGGCGGTACAGAAACAGCGTCAGAACTTTCTTGCAGTTAAGAAGAAATTGAGGGGTAGAGGTTTGAAATACGCTATGATGTTTCCTGCACGATTAAGGGTGGAGGTACGTGGGAAGGTCTGCTTTTTGATAATCCGGATGTGGTGGCTGATTGGCTTGACCCTCTCCCCCGCGATGGAGCGGAAACACCTTTATAGTTGGAGGCGGAGGCAGCACTGGAAGGTGAATGAGACTGCCTGTAATCCCTTCAGTGTACGTTAAGATTTGTGAGGTATTGGGGACTGTGTGAACTCTGGGCTGCTGCTTGGCCTTCTGAAAGTTTGATGCAGAAATGACTAGGGGCTCGGGGGGGAGTTGGTTGTATTTGGGGTTCGGGCGGGGGTGGTGGAGCGAGATCCTCTTCCAGTTTTTCTTTCTTTGAAGTGTTAGGGGCGACAGGCCCTCTGCAGTTTTCAGCGGGCAGTTTCGAGCCCACTGGGCAGGGCAGCGGGTAGGGTGGAATTTGTGGGGAAAAGTTTGATTTTTATGTTCAGAGGTTTGTAGGTTACATCAGCGCTATATAATGGTTTAATAGACGGCATGTAGGGGTTTGCAGGCAGTAACGGGTGGATGATGGGGGGTAGTGGAATAAAAGTATTGAGTTGGAACGTTAACGGATTGGGGGATAAAATCAAATGGAGTGTTGTTCTTCAATTCCTCAAGAGGCAGGCGCCAGACGTGGTTCTGCTTCAGGAGACCCATCAAGTCGGTAACTCATGTAATGCATTACACAGAATGGGATATAAATTGTTCACGCACTAAGGGTTTACATCGGGTTCCAGAGGGGTAGTGGTTCTGGTTCGTAAGACATTTCCGCTGGCAGTTATTTCCACTTGGGAAGACGGGAGGGGCAGATATATTGGAGTCACGGGCATATTGGAGGGTCAACACATAACCTTCCTTTCTATTTATGTCCCTCCAGGGCTACAGGGTACAACCTTAGCTGATTTGGGGTCTGTCCTCCTTACGCTCCCAGAGGGATTTTACTCTTGGGAGGAGACTTTAATGCCGTCGTCTCTGGGATGATGGACAGGCACCCCCCTCGAGAAATGTGGCGGGCGGTGCAATTGCTTCCTGACTTTATAGAAGCAATGGGCTATTATATATTTCTGAAAGTCATGATGTATAGATATAGCATACTTTTATGATTTTAAAATAATCGAATAAAGTGATTTTGACTCTGAC